>NC_133323.1:19486177-19690138 GCF_012295235.1 Primulina huaijiensis
TATATATAAACGGTTTTTAATCAAAACGCGTTTTTCAGTTAAAGTCGCTACTTAATATCTTGACTTTTGGTGCATTTGGGCGATTTTCTGCGCTACGATCCATATTTCCAAGTGTCAGATCTTGACTCAATTCCAATAAGGTGAGACTGAATACCACTGTGTTGAAACCCTTATGAACTTTCAGTTTTATGGTTGAACTCGTGGAATTATTTTTGTAGATCGAGGTTTGTTATTGGATTTGAATTGGGTTTTTGCTAGATTATTAGAAGTGGACTGCATTTCAGATTTGGGTCATTTTTTTAAGTGGTTTAGTTTAGCTGCTATTTATTCTTTGTTTTTTTTGTTTCTTTGGGTGTAATCGCTTGTGGGTTTATGTTTATATCGAGTTGGCATGCCGCGATTTTGTGGATTATGTGGTTCATTTTGAAGTTCAGGAGTTTAATCATGTCACGATCGGATTTCACGGGGATCAGGACTGGTTTGTCCCAAAAAATTATGAAATTTATTCCTGATTTTTGTTTTTGAGTCAAAAAGTTTGCTCTAGAATATATTAAAGCACCCCTTGATGGAATTCTTCGGTTTGTCATGGTATATACTGAATTTTATGGCTAAAAGGATGGCGTGGTGAAGCAACAGATATCATGAAATAATGTGTCTGTGTGTGCAAGTAAGCATAGCTGTTTTTTGTGTGTTTATGTGAGAAGATTGATCACTCTACTGATTTCTAACTGGTATTGTGGAGCTTTAGATGAATTTTTTTTCCAGACGATTTGTCTTTTGCATATCTGCTTAATGAGAATGTACATTACTGACTTCCAAAAAGGGGAGCTACCAACTTGGATTTGAGCTTAGCATATCACACATGTTTTATGAGTTTTCCGGTTTCTTGAATTGAAATCATGTTTGGGGACAACAAGAAGATCTGAAATCTTAGGATAGTTTTCAGTGTGTATGGTTTCTGATGTTGGCGTCCAATAATCAATGTGTATCTTTAGAACTTTAAAATTGTGATTCTTGTGGTTGATTGAATCTTTGGTTGGTTGGATGTCTAGATCCCAGTTAATAGCTTGGCACTCGACACTTGTACTCATTTTTAACAAATCAAGAACAAGTATGAAATGAATTTGACACTCTTAAATGTAAGAATATATGCGAGCCAATATATGATTAGTGGACTGGGACATGCAAATTTGAGGTGGAAAAGAAGTGGGCTGGGACATATGGGTTAGCATTCAAAGAAATCTATGACTTGTAATCTACAGCGGGCCTTCTTCGAGTAGACTCAGTAATTAGAAAAATGATCACCGCTCGTTTAAGTTACTCAAGTGATAAACTATGGATCATTTTCTGAGAGCAATTCCTACCGATGAAGACTGTGGATATTTAGTTGTTAGATCAAGGGTGGGAAGCATGACCAATTAGAATCTTATGTCGGTATGAAAATAATATCCCAGTTACTTCCATATAGTTTTTTTAATTCTGGGATTTGTAACTTTGTTGAATAGTTTTTATAGATTTGGGTTTTTGTTTGTGTTGTAGGCAACTTTCACTTGATTCATTTCAATTATTGTACATTTGGAATATTTTATATTTCTAATCTATTCATTAGAATCATTTGAAGGTTATCTCAAATCTTTACTGGATACGTAGGTGCCTACGTGGCTAGTTTGCAGTATATAAATTCTTCTAATTACTAGTTTATGCCATCCATTGGTTTTAAATTCATTTGGTATATTTCTGATGAGTTTGTGTTTCTTGATTTCGCAAATGACATTTCAGTAACATGGCTGCAGCTGGGAGTTCGATGTTGTACTCATTTCTCCTATTTGTTGCTACTTTATCTCTACAAGAAATGTATAGATCAAAATTAGCATCTTCGGAGTTGTTTACTATTCTTGGAGGATTCACCAGCTCTCTCGTATTCCTTTTGCTGCTAACGGTAAGAAAGTCTTATGTTGATGGCTTTAGTTATGATGGTATAAGGCATGATCTGAACCTTTTTTGCACCTATTTAAATCCTCTACTTTCTTCTTACTTACTTTCATAAATTAATACAATCCTCGGTCCTCTGTTATGAACAATTGGGGCTGCGTATATCGAAAGTGTGGTAGCATAAAAAGTCCAGGACTGCTATCTATTGATTTCAACTCTTAATTGGTAGAAAAAGGCTACCAGTGTTTAAAGCGAGACTTTTTATATTATTAATTAATATACTCTGTTCTCTCCCTGCTGTTTTTTATTTCAGTTCATAATCTTGATGATTAGTCTTTCAGATTGCATCGTCCCATGTGGACCAATCTACAGAGCCTTGTAATTTGTAATGATCCTTTTCTCACATGCATTTCACAATGTGGGTACTTTTTTTTATTATTATGTTTTTTAAGAAATGAACATAATGAGAAGATAACCCACCCGATACCCTGATCCCTGTTTTTGCTAAGGCCAGATCAAACCTCCGGGTTAGCCAGTCTAAATTGAAAGCCCTAATTGTAAGAACCATAAACTTGGATTCAACCCTCAGCCTAAACCTGAAATATTGGTGTATGATTGTGCGAGTAACTTGCTTTGTTTAATTGGCTGTTGCATTTATGAGATGATTGTGGTATATACCCACCTTTGACCTGATTTTTGTCTCCAGTTCATGGGAAATTATCAGGAAACAAACGGTATCAAGACGGGATGGGGCACTGGTAAGTGTGGTTGTTACTTTGACAAATACCTTCGTTTCATCTATTTACATCAAATCCTGGAAGGTGGTCAAGTTTTACACTGCCATGTGCAGGGGCACCAAATATCATACTATTTTAAGCATCGCTATCTTGCTGCTAATTTTATTTTTGAAATTCGCCTTGCTTCGTCATTTCATGATGCAGTTATAATCGCTGAAGTCGTAGCACTTGTAGCCGCTAGCACTGTTCACAGAGTTTGTATCACAACCTGGTATGCTATGCATATATACCATTGAAATGATTATTTACGTAGTTTCTTGATTTCTTGATATATCTGCAGCTTTCTCTTTTCGGCTGTGCTACTTTATGAGGTCAACAAACTTTCTGGAATCATGCTCAGCAAGGGTGAATCCAAGGTAAAAAGATTTTAATTTGAGCGGTTCCTTTGAGGACTTGTTAGAAGAAACCATAATTCTCCCTCCCTNCCCTCTGTTTTTTTTTTTTTTTTTACCCTTCTTTCGTGTACTTCTGTTATTGGACTTGTAAGTTAGTTGAGTATGCTCAGAATTGTTAAGCAATTTTCACTTATTTTATTAAACAAAAATAGTGAGAGTTATCAAATCATATATAAAGTTTAAAGTAAATATTTTATGGTTACATTTCATGTATTTGACACTCTTTTTTTGTAATGTTATAATTTTTACACTTGACAAGAGTGATAAATATCAAATATATAAATTATAGGAGAGGTGAATGCATATAACTCATTACTTAAATAAAAGAGGTGCCACACTTGCAAGTTACAACCATAGAGTATTAGTTGAAGGAGCCGAAACTTTTGTACCTAAATATTTATGATGCCGTTATTATGCTCCTCTTTTGTTAGGTCTCTGTGTCGACAACTCACTCCTCTCCTATAGGGCTTAGATTAAGGATGAAATTGAATCCAATCGAAATCACGAATGTTTGAGTATTGTTTGATTATAATCGAGCTAAGCTTAATATTATTTAACGAATATATTCATGATTCACAAGCTTTTATCAAGCTTAAATAAACTTAATAAATAAAAATTGTAAATTTAAATATCACTCAATTTAAAAAAAATTAAATAATACATTTAGAGAAAAATGTAATAATATTATTAAAATTTGTAATTTTATTATAAAAAATAAATTTAATATATTTTTCTATATTTTTTCATAAGTAAAGTATAAATATATAAATCAAATATCAGAACTATTATTTATTTTTTTTAATCTAAGAGTTGGTTCATGAACCTACTGACGAACTTGTTCACGAGTTAACGAGCATAATATTGTAAAACTTGAGTTTGGTTCGTTTAGCTTAAAGAGTCTCATTAAACGAGTTTTTATCGAATCGAGTTTCGAATAGCTCACGAATGACTTTGTTCATTTTTCATCTCTAGCCCGAATACAACAGTTTATGAGTGCGGGTAAGTGTACACGTGCATACATTTATATATATATATACTAGTATCACTTTAGAAATATATTTTTATTTTTCAAATAATTAGAGTAATTATTTTTTAAAAAAAATTCAAATATTTGATTTAATTTTGATTTTTGTAAGTCTCGGAAATTTGAAGTGACTATTTAATATAAATGTGAATATTTTTTTGAATTAAATAACCTTTAAATAATTTTAGTGGATGAAAGACATGTGACTCGCCTATAAATAGTCACCTTTCCGACCTGTTTCTCTCACATTTCGATAGTTAATTTTCGTGTGGCTCAGTGAGATAAAGAATATAGTGTTGTATAGAAAAAAATAGGTTGTAGAGAACAAAAATTAACAGAAAAATATCAAATTTTGTACGGAACAATCTCTAAGTTTTTACACAACCACCCTTTTCTTACCCCCAAAAACTATAGTGTGCTAGAGGTGTAACAAGATCACAAATAGAATCGTCTCAGATACATCTAAACCGTGAAGAATAGAAGCATATCGATCATCTTTCCAATCTCTGGAAGTACTATTTTTTGTCGGAACGAATATTCTAGCCAAATAATCTTTTTTATTTTTCAAAATCTAGGTAATATTGACGTAATATCAAAATATTTTCTACACAAAAGTTGTATATCATAACAAAACAAGTTCTCTACAAAATTTTCCGCAACACGTTGTGGCCAGATCTCTCCCGCACATGGTGGTTGAAGCTCGGCCACACGCAGCCAAGGCGCATGTGGTTCACGAATCGATGTATTTCATAAATTTTCCGATTGCCCACCACTTCTGCACAGTTTTAAGGCATTTCTGGAAAGTTTGGTAATTGTTGGACTATATTTTAATTATTATGGATTTTAAAAAGCTGTATTCAAAACTAATAGGGGCAAGTTTTGTACAAAAAAAATGATTTTCAAAAGGTTTCTACACCTACTACCCAAGGATGGCAACGAGGATGGGCAGAGGCGGTTTGTCATCCTCATCCCCACTCCCGAATTGTATCCCCGCTCCCATATATGATTCTTTTGGGTTCAGAGAATCCCTGTACCCAAATCCACGGAGACCAAATCTCCATCCTCGTCCCATCCCCGCTTCAAAAATAGTATTGGGAAGTGGGTAGTTCGAGGAACTTATTATTACTATTATTGTTATTGTTGTTATTATTATTATTATTAACGAAGCAAGTTCAGGTACATGGATAGTATCCCCATACCAGCCACGAATTATTTCCGGGATTCAAAACAAATCCCTGAACTTGAACCCTAACCCGAACCCCTAAAATTAGCCCCCAAACATGCACCGTTTCAGGTTCTATCCCTGCTACTACAAGTCCTAACTAGTCATGTAAAATTATTCAAATTATATTTTAGAAAATTATCTTGACTTAGGATTAAAACCAAACCGAAAAGTAAGTTAAAAAGGTGATGTTTCAACTATGAATCCACTACCGATTTTTCTTTCATTTATGTCCCTTTTAACATTGGGCTTGGAATTTACAGTAAATTTTCATAAATTACTGCTTTATTCGTATATATTGCATCATATTGTGCAATTCTTAATTTATTGATCAAATTGTACTGTACATTTGAATTTCTGGATTTATTGGTTCCTAACTGGTTACCGATCTGCTATTACTAATTGAATGATTAAATGAATGAATGATTGAATGACATTAACCCTGGACAACAGACTATGTACTAGATTTCTAGTCTACTGGACAATGCGGCATCTGCCCGAAAATATGAGTTCAATGAACAACGTGCTTAAAACCTGGCATATGGTTCTTTCGGAAAACGTGACTTCGTTATGAAAATATGAGTTCATGATCTATAAATTAGGAACATTTGAAAAAATAGGTTTAAAGCAGGTAGTAAAAACTACAGAATCATCAGTACCTCTTCATAATGAAGAAATGGTTATTAGACTATTGCATAATAAAGATATTTTGGCTTATAGGAAAAATTATAGATTTATTCATATAGGTTTAATACAAATTGCTTTTAGACCTTTAACATTAGAAGGTTTACCAGAAAGCTTTATAGCAGCTTTAAGAGATGGTAGAAATTTAAATTGGAAACAATCCCTTATGGGAATAATTCAATCTAGTCTGGCTCATGGTCCAGTATATTTTGATGTTTATCCAAATTTATCTTTATCTTTGTCTGATATAAATATCTTAGACTCTTTAACATTAAATGTTAAAACTCATGGTTATAATTATACTCCTGGTACAGAAGTTATATGTATCTGTTATCGTATTTATTATAAACCATTGTTTACACTGAATCCTATGTGTAAAAGAATTGATAAAAAATTAAATGAAACAATTCTAATAGAAACTAATTTTAATAGATCTAATATTACAACCCGTAGATCTATAAAATGGGAAGAAATAGAATTTCCAGAAAACTGGATAATTGAACAAGCTGTTCCTAGAAATCCTATAATAAATAGAGATTTACATCAAGTTATTCAAAATAATGAAGGATTNTACTCCTGGTACAGAAGTTATATGTATCTGTTATCGTATTTATTATAAACCATTATTTACACTAAATCCTATGTGTAAAAGAATGGATAAGAAATTAAATGAAACAATTCTAATAGAAACTAATTTTAATAGATCTAATATTACAACCCGTAGATCTATAAAATGGGAAGAAATAGAATTTCCAGAAAACTGGATAATTGAACAAGCTGTTCCTAGAAATCCTATAATAAATAGGGATTTACAGCAAGTTATTCAAAATAATGAAGGATCTGTTCAAATACAGTTTAATAATGAACAAAGAAGATTATTACCCTCTTCTGTTTATGCTAGATCAAGATCTAGTCATTCTTTTATTTCACCTCTAGATTATATGGTGGATATTCCACAAACTTCTAGAGCTTCAACTTCTCAAATACGAGAAGAAGTAGAATCTTCAGCAGAAGATTTAATTATTAATCAAAATAATATTGTTCATCAATGTAACTTTCAAAAAGTTAAAGAAACTGATACTGTTTCAGAAATGAATTTTACTATTTAATGAATAGTAAACCAAAAATTGATTTTACTAAAGGATCTTTTGCTAGAGCAAAGATCAATTCAGAATTTTATTTACCCAAATAGAAATCTTTCAAAGATTGGTATTTTAAAAGTTTCTTTGAAGAAGAATTTGAATATATTGTCACAGAATTTTATAAATACTGTGAAAATCAAAATAGATTAATTCATTTTGTTCCTTGGTTTTTTAAAACATTTATTATCGATTATATTTCTATTTTTGAAAGATATTATAAATTTCCTTCTGGACAGATTCAAAGATCTATTTATCCTACTCAACAATCTTTTATTATAGAAAAAAATTATAAGGTTTTGAATTTTACTGCTTTTTCAAAATTATTTGAAAATGATATGTTACAAATAACTGTTAAACATATTAATCAAATAATTGAAAAACAGAATGATACAAATTTATATCTTACGATAATAGGTGAAGAGATAGTTTCTCTTAAAGATCGTATTGATAAAATTATTTTAGCTATTAATAAAATTAAACCAGATGTTCATAAACAAGAACCAGAAACTAATACTGTTTCTATTGCCAGTTCTTCTATTAAATCCCCTCCAGAAATTAAAGATTTTAAATTTAAATCTTCTATTTCTTATTTAGAAAAATTATCAGAAGAAAAATTTAAAAATCTTAATTTAAATACTCTTAATGAAGAGATTGTTAATCATAATAATTTTTCTGATGAAGAAATTAATAAAATAAAATGGGCAGATAGACCTACCCAAACTAAATATTATTATGATAGACCTACTCCCATGGATGTTCTTGTTGAAGAACAAGAATATATTTTCTCTGATAGTTATAATGGGAAAAGTATTTATGAATGGAATATTGATGGAGTTAGTGATAAACAAATTTATAATACAGTTCACAGAATGCTTATGTATAGTACTGTGTGTAAAACTTCAGGTAATACTGAAAAAAATATTGCTAGAATGATTATAGCAGGATTCACTGGCCAACTTAAAGGTTGGTGGGATAATTATTTAAATCAATTTCAGAAAAATGATATTTTTAATTCAATAAAAATTGAAGATAATATTCAAGTAGAAAATGTCGTTTATTCATTAATAACAACAATGATTGAACATTTTACTGGTAGATACACTGATAATAGTGAACAAATTCGTACTTTATTAAGTAATCTAAAATGTAAAACACTTACTGATTTTAGATGGTATAAAGATACTTTTTTATCTCGAATTTATGAGATACCAGACTGTAATAATAGTCTTTGGAAAGCCAAATTTATAGATGGTTTACCTTTTCTCTTTGCAGAAAGAATTAGAAAAGTATTAAGAAAGGATGATATAAATATTTCTTATGATAGTTATACTTATGGTAAATTAATAAGTATTTGTATCCAAGAGGGTTTAGCTCTCTGTAATGAATTAAAATTAAATAATCAAATTAAAAGACAGAATTTACTTGAGAGAAAACAATTAGGTAAATTTTGTGATCAATTTGGTATGGACCTACCTAATAAAGGTAAAAAGAAAATAATAGATAAAGACGAAAGACCTTATAGGAAGAAAAGACATTTGTCTGATAGACAAAAAGATAGAAAGAAGAAAAGAAAAGAAAGCCGTGAATTACGGAAAGCTGAAAATTATAAAGCTAAAAATAAAATAATTATTTGTAGAAAATGTAAAAAGCAAGGACATTATGCTAATCAATGTTGGGCTAAAAACAAAATTAATAATTTAGATATTGATGAAAATCTTAAAGATAAAATCAATAAAATAATAATGGATTCTAATCAGAATTCAGATAGTGAATCTGATAATAGTTTAGAATCTTATAATTCAGAAGAAATTTTAGATAATGATTACAGTTCTTCAGATCAAGAAGAATGTCATAATTGTATACAAGGAGAATCTTGTATCAATAATTTAAGTGATACTGATAATAAAAATGATGAGTTTTATAAACTTATGTCTCAATTTAAAGATTTAAATATTAATGTTTTAACTAATAATAATCTTTTAGAATTCCTTAAAATGATTAAGGATCCAGTATTAAAATCTACTATCATAGATCAAATGGAAAACACTGCTTCAACAAGTAGTGGAAATAATATAATTGTTAAACAAGAACAAGCTTATTCTATGCAAGAAGTAAAAAATATTTTACAACAAAAATATAGTAAACAGAATCCTGTTACTATACAAGATTTGGTAAAAGAGATTAATAATCTTAAAGAACAAATAAAAATTTTACATCAGAATAATACTCATTTGAGTTATCGTATCTCTGTTATTGAAAATAACAAAGAAGAATCTGATACTATTGATAATAATCAAAATATTTCATTTAATGATGATAATCATTTATCTGTTTTAAGTATGATTATATCTCAAAAATGGTATACAAATATTACTTTGTTAATTGATAATTCTTATAAAAAGAATTTCATTGCTATGATAGATAGTGGTGCAGATTTGAATGTTATACAGGAAGGATTAATTCCTACAAAATATTTTCATAAAACTACTCATTCTCTCTCTCATGCAGGAGGAGAACCTTTAGAAATAAATTATAAATTACCTAAAGCTTATATTTGCAAAGATAAAAACTGTATTCAAACCAGTTTTTTATTAGCAAAGGATATTTCTAGCCAATTAATACTTGGTTTACCTTTTATTTATCAAATATATCCTTTAAAGCATGTTGATGAAACAGGTATTATAGGAACTTATCAAGGTAATCCTATTTCTTTTCAGTTTATAACTAAAACTGTTCATAGAATTCTTAATGAATTACAAGAAAAGATTGATAGAAAAACTTTTCAAATTAATTTTTTAAAAGAAGAAGTTAAAATTCTAACTATAGATGATACATTAAAAAATCCTAAATTACAGGATAAGATTAAATTTATTTATAATAAATTTTCATTAGAAATATGTAATGATCTTCCAAATGCTTTTTGGAATAGAAAGAAACATATAATCTCTCTTCCATATGAAGAAGATTTTAAGGAAATAAATATTACTACCTAGGCTCGTCCTTATCAAAAGACTTCTGAATATTTAGAATTATGTAAAAAAGAAATTCATTCTTTATTAAAAAAAGGTTTAATAACACCTTCTCAATCTCCTTGGTCATGTACTGCTTTCTATGTTAATAAACACTCTGAGCAAGAAAGAGGAGTACCTAGATTAGTAATAAACTATAAACCCTTAAATAAGATTTTAAAATGGATTAGGCATCATATTCCTAATAAAAAAGATTTATTAGATAGATTAGTCAATGCTATCATATTTTCTAAATTTGATTTAAAATCAGGATTTTGACAGATTCAAATACAAGAATCTGATAGATATAAAATTGCTTTTAATGTTCTCATAGGACATTATGAATGGACAGTAATGACATTTGGACTTAAAAATGTTCCTTCAGAATTTCAACAAATTATGAATGATATTTTTTTTATCAGTATAGCAATTTTATAATTGTTTATATTGATGATATTTTGGTATTTTCTAATGATATTGAATCTCATTTTAAACATTTAGAAATGTTTAAACATATTGTTATAAAAAATGGTCTTGTTATTTCAAAATCTAAAATGATTTTATTTCAAACTAATATTAGATTTTTAGGACATATGATTGAAAAAAGAAAAATTATTCATATTGAAAGAAGCATAGAATTTGGTTCTAAATTCCCTGATATTATAACTGATAAAACTCAGTTACAGAGATTTTTAGGAAGTTTAAATTATATTTCTCCTTATATTCAAAATCTTACTAAAGATTCTGCTATCTTATATGATAGACTTAAGAAAAATCCTTTACTCTGGACAGATAAGCATACTAAGGCTGTTCAGATTATAAAAGAAAAGGTTAAAAATCTTCCTTGTCTTATGTTGGTAAATCCCCAATGGGATAAAATTGTTGAAACAGATGCTTCTGATATAGGTTTTGGTGGAATTTTGAAACAAAAGAATTCCCAAACTAAACAAAAATATTTGATTTGTTTTTATTCTGGGAAATGGAATAATGCCCAAAAGAATTATTCTACAGTAACAAAAGAAATCTTAGCTATTGTTAGATGTATTTTAAAATTTCAAGATGATTTATATAATCAAAAGTTTATTATAAAAACTGATTGTAAATTTGCAAAATTTATGTTTAATAAAGATTTTAAACATGATGTGTCTAAGCAAATGTTTGCAAGATGGCAGGCTCATTTAGCCCCTTTTGATTTTGAAATTATTTGCAAAAAAGGTGAAGATAATCAATCACCTACATGATTTCTTAACTCGTGAATATTTATCTTAATGTCTTTCTTTACAGATATGTATTCTCGAGGTAGAGGAGAGTCCTCTTATAGAGGGCGAGGTGGTAGGGGAAAACCCCCTAATATAATAGTACAGCATGGCAAGCAGAGGCTAATAGCCCAGAACTTATCTAGTTCATCAGCCAGTAATACTGAGCAAAATATTGAGTTATACAATGAGTTTCAAGAATTTTTGAAACAGAAGCAGAAATCTAATATAGATTCTCAATCTTCAGCATCATATGCTAATATCATGAAAGAAGATGATAATGATTCGGCTTTATATACAGAGACCAAACATCGTGAATTAATTCTTCTTATAGAAGAAAAGGATATCCAATGGGAAAAGACTCCGTGGACTATCATGGGGAGATATTTAACAAATACATCATATGTATTTGGTTCTTATAAACAAAGAAGATTTTATGAAAATCTTCTGTTATCCACAAAAAGTGTTGATATAGCTCACTTTTTCAGTAATACTCAGCAAAAAGGAAGTTATAACTTCTCCAAGTTCATTATCAAAAAGATAATATCTATTGAAGAATGGGGTATATCTCCATTAGTTGAAAAAGAATTTTATTCTGATACTCATAAAATGAGTTTCAAATTTAATTTTTGGGATTATGTAGAGAGTTTTAATAAAACTCTATTTTATGAAAATGAGAAAAGAAACATATATGGTTTCTGAAAATTTGCGAAAATATTTTTCATTATCCTGTTCCAAATTGGTTCTTCATATGGTGGAAGATATTTGGTCCATCAGCAAAAATTTTGCCTGAGGTTTTTATAAAACCAATGAATACTTGGTTAAATGTTGCACCAAACATTAAAAAATCCTTTTCTGAACATTGGATTGATGGGAAGACTTTATGTCTATTATTCATGGAATTTGGAATTCCATGGATCTGGAGATGGCAACCAGAATTTGGTTATACTGATGAAGGTATCCCTTGCCTATGGAGAGTTAGCTCTACTAAATTTTGGGATAAACTTTTAAGAGAAGATCCAGCAACTGGACAGCTTTATGGCTCAGAAACTCTTCATGAAATGGAAGAAAAAATTTCTGCATTCCAGAAAGATTTACAGCATCAACAAGAAAAAGAAAAAGATGCAATGAGTCCATTTAAAATTTTGACTAAAAAATATTCAGAAATTTACTCCAAAGAAAAAATTGTAGAAATCTACATTGAACAGATGAAGAAAGATCTCTACAAGAATATTGGATGTTCTAATTCAAAATATGACAAGTCTATGGCATCCGAGTCAAGTGAAAATCAGTTTATTCATCTAATGCAAATGCAAGATGCTCAAGATTCGGAGGATGATATTCCTCAATTTTTTCAGATCAATGACATTTTTGAAAATCTAAAAAATTCATTAAAAGATAATATTAAAAATGATTAGGACATCTTTAATATTTCAAATTATATGCAAGTGGCATATCACGACAGCTGGTGGAAAAGCACAAGTTAGTGGAATCTCACTATTTATTTTTGACTTTTGTAACCATGTTACTATTTGCTTTAATAAAGCAATTTACTGTTTATATTTTTAGTTGAAATCCGGGGTTCATGTCCGGCTCGTTCATCTATATATAGGTTATGTCTGTGTTCTTAGAAGGGGACGGTCGAGTTTGCTCCCCTCTATTCCTCTCTTGTCAACAACCTTTCTTAATAAAAGCTTCAACCTTTTGTATAAAAGTTTCTTCTTCTGGTTACAATTCTGTAAGTTTACTGTTTTTATTTTCTGTTTTTATTTTACAGTTTTAATTTTTATATTTCATATATTAGCCTGAATGACAGGCTAAAACATTTGTGTTAAATCATCCCATTACTAAACCATGATCTTTATTTATTTGTAACTTGGAATTAAATTGAAATGATAAAAGATTTCATTTAAATTCTGGAATTTGATGTAATATAAGGGTTAATGGTTGAATATAAGGTTGAAAGACGAACCAGAAAATAGTAAACACAAGGTTTGAGTTTAACCAGGAGACATAAATTCATGTTGTAGCCCTTCAGCCTGTTTAGCCGACGAACCAGAAAATAGTAAACACAAGGTTTGAGTTTAACCAGGAGACATAAATTCATGTTGTAGCCCTTCAGCCTGTTTAGCCGAGAGATGGCGTTTAAGGCATTCATGGGTGATTTTTATGAATTTATGTTTCTGAGGCGGCCCTCAGTAAAATCCTCTGTTGTTTAATTTCTCTGGTATATCTTTTGTAATTCCTTTTATGTTTAGTAAAATTGCCATAGATGAACCTTATATTCATTCTTATTCTAGAAATTAAATACCTCCTTTTATTAGTTCAGTAATTTGAATATGGTATATAGGTTGGTTTATAATCTCCATGTGTGCGAAAGCCACTAAGGAAACATTTGATAAAACAATGCCACGTATCAGATTCAATTTGTATTCCAAGCCTCAGATGGTAAATATTTGTAATAAAAAAACAAAAAAAATTAAAAAAAATTGAAAACCTCTGTGCCAAATTTGGCGCAGAGGAAGGGAGCTGCGTTATTTTAGCAAAATAGCGCAGCCCCCATTGGAGAGCATTGGCTGCACCAAAAAAGTGCAGCAATTGGAGATGCCCTAACAATTTGATGGGGGCAACACATAATTGGTGGAGAGTCGTTAATCACCAGTGGAAGAAAAATAAGACTCCCAAAACATGGAAAATTTTCATGCGGGCTTTTGAAGAAAAATACATCACCAGGTGATTCCCGACATACGAGAACGCGATTTCATGGAACTAATACCAGGTTCTATTGGGGTGGCATAATATGAGGCATAATTCCACTATTTGATTCAATACGCTCCTCATTACATGAAAGATGAGCCAAGAAAGACAGAGAAATTTGCTCAAGGTCTCAACCTCGATATTCGTTCGGCAAACTTATAATCTACCGAAGCCGTGGATCATAGTTTTGCAGTCAATAAAGCATTGCAATTGGAGGCGGATATAAAACTGTTACTTAGGAGAGAAGAAAGAAAAAGAAACTATGGAATCCCAAACTCCGTTGAAACAAATGGTAGGAAAAGAAGTCATGAAAAAGATATCCAAATGGAACCTCTTGAAGAACCCTCAAGCAAAAAACTTCGAGAAAACCCATACATCAACTACAATCAGAAATGTGGAGATTGCGGTAACTCCAATCATAATGAGGAAAGATGTTGGAGGAAACATGAAAAATGTGTGGTATATATGTAGAAGTTACCAACAACGGATCAAGATTGTCCGATTAAGAAGGACAAAATACCATTGCACCAAAACCTAAAGTTCCTGCTGGAACATATGTGCTAGTAAAAAAAAAAGAAGACGTCAATCCACCACCTGAAAAATGATGGTATCATTCGAGGATGTCTCAAGGAGATTATAATTTTACCTTTAGCCTTTGCGAATAATTAATCACTTGGAATTATATTTCCTGATAAATAAATATCTTGTTGATTATTGAACCTGATACTATAACTAAAATTAATATTCTATATTCAAAATAAATGGACAACCAAAAATATTAGATTGATCAATAATAGTACCATGATGTTAACATTAACTAAGAATGAGACAAAATATTTGTTAATAATACAAACATATTAATAATAATATGAGGATGATACATACTGAAAGCTTCAGATTCTCCTCTAACAAGAGTTGATTGAAGGAGGAGTGATTGTAACGCTAAAAAATTTGAGGTGACTATTTAGTATAATTGTGAATATTTTTCTATAACTAAAATAATTACTAACAAATTAAAAAAAATATTTACATAAGATTTATAATTATAGATGTTTTATTCTTCTAATCGATCATCCTTCCACTCACTCACCAGAAGCATTGTTTTTGTTCGGACGAAGCTAGCCAAATAATCATCTTTGTTTTTCAAAATCTGGGCAATATTAGTAAGGAATTTCAAAATATTTCTACTGTTTATCAGAACGAGAAAAGTTCCCTGTAAAATTTTTGGCCACACGTGGTCGGAGCTCAACCACCTGCGTCAAGGCGGCGACTCTGGTTCTCGCGCCAATGTGTTACATGAATTTTCCAATTGCCGAGCTATATTTAGGCATTCTTGGAAAGTTTTGTAATTTTTAAACATAAAATTTAATTGTTATAAATTTTTAAAGCTTTATTCAAAACTATATGGTGCAAGTTTGTACAAAAATGAATTTCAAAAGGTTTCAACACCTACTACGGGTCTTAACTAGTATAAAATCACTCAAATTATATTATAAGAAATTATCTTGTCTTGGGATTAAAAACGAGTGGAAAAAGTAAGATTCAAAAGTGAGGTTTCTATCGTGAATTCACTACCAGTTTTTCCTTCATTTATGGACCTTCTGGCATTCGGCAAAAGGACCATAAATTCGAATATACAGTTGTACAGTATATTCGAATTTCTAGATTTATTAGTTCATAAATGGTTACCGATAAGCTATTACTGATTGAATGATTGAATGAAAGTATGATTGAATGATAGGAGCCCTGGACAACATTTTATGTAAAATATTGCTAGTCCACTGGGCAATGCGACTTCGGCCTGAAAAGTAAAGTCCAATGAGCTACATGTTTAAAACCTAGTATATGGTTCCTCTTAACAACGTGACTTCAGTTCGAAATTGTGACTTTACCTTGGCTTGTAAACGATCGATTATATGGATCCTACATGAGTACATGGAGAAAAATGCTACACCGAATGTTGGTGGGAGCCGCTTCTTTAGCCCACGCTATTCAGTTCAGATTCCTGAACTATCACTGTATCACTTGACAAGATATTTTCATAATGATACATATTACTAATATGTGCCATCTCACATTGAAATATTACATTAAGATATTTCTGTTTGATTTGTTATAAATATATATAAGCTCTGTGTATTCCCTCACTAAGTTCCCAAAGAGTTAATGAAACGTCCAAAAATCAGTCTACGTAAATAACATGCATGCAAATTATTTAAATTGCTTATTTATTTTATTTAATTGATTTTAAAATCTTAAATGATATATGCTATATGATTAAAATTTTAAATTGTATGATTTCATGAAATCAAAGATTTTGTCCGGATATTCGATATTAGGCTGGAGAAAGGAGAACGGGGACGACCAAGATAAAAATATTTTCGATAAATATTTTTAAGGCGTGATAAAATGATTTGATAGGATGAAAATTTTCTAAAAATGCTAGAGTCTAAATTATTTGACGAGTCAAACCTTTTTTATCTGGGAAGTCGATTTTAGTCAAACGAATGATTTTGTGGACCCAAAAGTTATTATTTTTTAAAACTATTTTTGTAAACTTTTATTTTATATTTAATTGGGCCTTAATGGGCCTAATTTACCTAAGATTAATGGGCTTAATTATTTCTAAATCAAGAGTCCTAAAAACTCTAAACTCTAGACTCCTTTATCAAAAACACTAAATTATAAAACCAAAACCCTAGGCTTCTAAAGACTCACTTTAACCGAAAATTTCACACACCACACACACAAATTTTCGAAAAGTTTGAGATAAAAAATTCAAGGTTGTTCGTCACCTGTTCGTTTGTTTCGCTACCCACACCGACGATTGAATATTCTAGCGTTCTAAACGCAAAGGCACGCCTCTAAACTGTCTTTTTGCACCATTTAAATCATATTATGCATGATTTTTGTTTGATTGCATGAAAAACGTTTAAGTTCAAATAGTTTTACGTTAGACGTATATTTTTCAAAGCTTCGACTGCATATACGAGTTACGTTATACGTTCTAAGGGACACACTGCCAATAAGAGACGTTTAGAGGTTATAAAAAGAGTCGTATAACAGAGGAACGTAGGCTGGAACGTGCATGGATAAGAGAAATTCGAACCTAGTTCTACGTTATTCCATGGGTTATAGTGGAAGCAAGGGGACAGCTGGACCAGGTGCTCAGCCAGGCTCGATCAAGGCGCTCTGAGGGCTAGTTCTTAGGTCTAGGGAGAGTCCTAGCATGGCTGGACACATGGACGCACAAGGGAAGAGGAGTCGTGGCCTTGGGAAGGGTTTTTAGGGCTCATTGTGCGCATGGGTTGTGTAGGTGAGGGAAGAGCGGGCTCGGCGGCTAGGCTTGGTCTAGAAGGGTTCATGGTGGTCCTAGGGACTGGATCGGTGGGCTGGTGCAAGCCTGGGCGCGGCTGGTCGGGTAAAAGGGTTGGACGCATGGTTGGTTGGGTGGCTAGGCTGGTCCAATAGAGTCTAAGGAGGATGGCTCGAGGTCGGGGCATGGTCTGGTGCAGCCGTGGGCCAAGGTGGCCGGGTTAGTGTGAGCTGCGACTTTGGGGAGTAGAGGAGAGAGGCGCGTGGCTGGTTACAGGGACTAGGGTCTAGTGTGCTAGTCCGGGCTAGGTCAAGAAGGTTTCTAGGAGGGTCCAAGAATGGTTTGGTCTATGGTGGCCCGAGGGTGGCTTGGGTGTTTGGGAGAAACGTGGCTCAATTAGGGCTTATGGTTCGGTTTTGGCTAAGGGAAGAGTATGGGCTCGAACCGTAGTTCACGGGAGTTGATTCGTGGTTCCGGGGGTAGTTTAGGGAAGAAAAGCTTATGCTTAAAATTTGGGATGGAAGTATTAAGTTTGGAATTATTTCGAGTTTAAAATGCTTCACGGTTTAACTTTTCAGTCATTAAATCGAGAGGCTCGGGTTTACGTGTAAGTAAAATATTAGAAGTCAAATATAATATTATATGATGATATGGGATAGACTTGAGTCAAGAAAAGTAAGAAAAAGTCAAAATCGAGAAGCTTGGAGTCCAGGGGTAAAATGGTCATTTTACGTCTCGGGTAGTTCGAAAGGTCTGGCAGTGTCCCGAAGAATCATAACGCATGCTAAATGATATTTTAAAATCTTTATGATGAAAATATGATATTTTATTATATATGCAAAGGATCTACGATTTTTCCCGAAAAATGATATTTTTAAAAGACATGATATTTTATAAATAAAACAAAAGGAAAAATATTTTGAAATATGTGAACTGACTGTGACACCAAAGTTTTAATGTGGATATCGTGATGGAAAAGGACCTAGAGGGAGCCCGACGATCGTATTTTCATATTTGGCCACGACCTAGTAACGAGAGTTGCTGACGCCCTGCCCCCAGGTACTTGGTATAGCTAGACTGATCAGTCGACCATGATGATATGATATATGATAGTCACTTTCAAGGATCAAACTTCACTAAAAAATGATATACGATAATGAAAAACTTTACGATTTAATGATTATGATGGGATATATGATTATGAGATTTTACGCTGACTTATTTTTTTAAAAGAATTATTTTAAAGCTGCATGTGCCAGTATATGTATTATTTGTTACGTATGTTAAAAACGTGTTGAGTCATTAGACTCACTAGGTTTGAATGGTCACATGCGATGATGATTTTGAGATAGGCGCTAACGCTTGAGTGGATCTGGTCCCGCAGTACACTCCTGATGGACTTTTATTTTTCGCATAGCTTAGTATTTAAAGTTTTAAAATAAAGATTTTGAGAATTATGATTTAAAGATTTTATACTTTATTTAGAAGTTTAGTTTTGGATTATTTCAAATTGACGTACGATTTGGTGGTTGACTATTTATGGATTTTTATGCATTTAAATTTTTTAAATATTATTTTTATGTTGGATGGTTTTGAAGATAGAAGAAAATGTTTATAAAAAAATCCCTAGTTTTTATTTAAATTTTAAAGTTAAAAATAAAGGGACGTTTCGGTTAACCTCTATTTTTTTATATTTATTGTAAATTTGAGATATATGATTACATTACTAAAATAGGATGAAAATTATGGAAATTGAAATTTTGGCTTAGAAAATTCGTGTAATTACGTTTGTCTTTCATTCGAGACTGTGCTGATAGTATTTGGATTATTTTTTGTTAAGTCAATGATTGTACACGCTTCCGCATCTTTAAATAAAATATAACAATGATATTGTAAGTTGGGGTCCATAATTTTTTACTTCTAAAATAATATATAAATAAATTGATTAAAATGTTAGTTATCCTATCTATAATAGTTAGTTTAGAAAAATATGGAAAAATTTGATGAGAAATATTTAGAATTACTAGTATATATATTCATCAAATTGAATTTACATATTTATTTAGTATACAGACGATTTCGGAAAAAAAATGGTATTCCTCTGTGTATGAATATATACAATGTAGCAAGTATAATATATATATATATATATATGCAAGTATATGTGTAACTCTAAATCCAATATAGATATATACAAGTATATGTGTAACTCTAAACCCTATATATACACATATACTTGTAGCCAGCTCTAGTATTGATGATGTGACGAACCGTGTCTTAAAATACTAATCTTTTAATATTTGCAGAAAAATTTAAAATTTTCTTATTAAATAATATGTTAAAAATATAATTGTAAAATAAATCACGGTCACCACTCGTACTAAAAATAAAGTTAATATTAAACCTCCAACGTTTGAAAGCCACAACCAAAAATCCAAGTTAAAACATACACCATAATTTGAAAAATCCAACGTAATATAAAAAGTCTCAACTTACTAGTCACCAATACTAAGGCCTAAATTAGAGAAAATAGGTTTAAAATGTGTATAATAAAAACTTGTGAACTACAAGGTCATCGGGTTTGCACTGCTACTGGTCCGAGCCTACTAGCTGGTCATCGCCTTCTGTCTCCTCAACTACATCATCTACATCGATCAAAGTCTAGTGAGCCTAATGACTCATCATGCATGAACTGTGAATAACAAATAATACGTAATAAAAATTCATGCAATTTTAAACATAGATCGTACATAGCATAATATAAACATAAACATGTATAACGCGACTTTCCTACATAAAAAATTTTATAAAATCGTATTTTCGTACTCATCATCGTAATCATATTCGTAAATCATTTTGCGTAGAGTTTTGTTCAATGCAAGTAGCCCAGACTCATAAATCGTTTAATGAAACTAAACTACAGTACTGGGCCGACAGGGATCACCACAGCCCTTGGAATGGATACCACTCTCTAACATAACATAATTCCTCCAAAGAGTTTGTAGAGGTCCCTGGACACGTTCTCCGGCTTTAAAACCCGTAACATAATTTGACCACCAGACAAATCGCATACCACAAAAATAATTATTTTGCACGTCATACATACTTATGAAAATTCATGAACCTCATTGGATAGTCCCCGGACTTGCTACCCTAACATACTAAAATTTATTCCGAAAATAGCCCCTAAAGTGCATTTTGACACATAAGACTCCCAAATTAAATAGAACAACTTAGGACGTACCAATCGACTCGGGACTCAACTCATACATAAAATACATCCTAAATTGCTGTCTAAGGCCCTAAACTAACCCCGAACCATGACCGAACCCCGTACCATGCACAACGAACAATCTAGACACAAACTGCCCAAAGAGTGACGCTATGACACTTATGTGTTCCATACAAATTTCTATCGATTCTAGCTCGAACCAAACCCAAACCAAGCCCTAGACTCGACCCTTAGACATCACTTAAGCCTCTGATCCAGCCCATAACGCACCACATCCCCTTGAACAACACAACCCGCAAGTATCTCAGTCGTGCTTCTCCTTCCTATGCGCATGGCAGGACCCCAAGTCCAACAGCCATTCCATCCAATTGGACACTAACCGACCATACCAGGCCTACCATGAGACCCTAAGACCCCACCTAGACCCTATCCATGCACCCTGGTCCAGCCTAACCACCAACCCAACACCAAACTCGTGGCTACCACCCTATGTGCGGTTGTGTGCTAGTTTTCCTTTATATTGCACCAGCAGCCTTTTGCCCCATCATGGGCCACCTAATGATACTTAAACACATCCTAAAACATAATCATACATAGCAGCAAGCCATAGGATCGGTCCAGCGCGACGATTAGAAACTCGAGAAAACGAAGAAGTTCATACGTAATATATATCGAAACGAATTTTAATCAAGTTCTAGCATACATATAATTAAACTAATGATTTTTCATGCATATTTTATATAAAAATATAGTATATAATATGATCGGTGTATAAAAGAAAGGTTTAGACATGTCTTTGCATTAAAACGAATGCGTGGGAAAACGGAGGTCGAATAGAGAAGGATTGCTGCGTTTAATGGCTCGAAAAGTGACTAAATTTATCAAGGTTTGTAATGTGATGATGGGCTGAGCTTCCTGATGGGAGTAAATGGGAAAAAAAAATCCAAATCCTAGGCCTTGAAAGTCACGGCCAAGGGTGTGTTTTTTTGGTGTGTTAGTGTGTGTTTTTGGTGTTTGTGTGTGTGTCGTGTGATGTTTTTGAATAAAGGTAGAGCTAGGACTCTTTCATAGATTGATTAAGATGTTTATTATGTGTTTAGTTTAATTAAAACACCATTAAAATGACTAATTAAGCCCTCACAATTTAAATTATTAATTAAGCCCTCCAATTTTTGAAATTAAGGGTCCTACAAATTTTAAATTTTACCTTTAATTAAATACTACCCAGTTTAATTAATTAAGTCATAAAAATAATTATTAAAATATTTTATTTTGAGTGGACGTATTTAAATCTTTTATTTCTGAATTTTGCTAATTAAAATGCTTAACATGCTTTTATTTCATTTGATAAATTAAATTTAGCCCTAAAATGCTAAAATTTAAAAATCTTTTAAAATATATAATTTCTCGACTTAAAATGAAATATAACTTAAATTTTTAACATCTTAATCATCTCTGGTCTCCTTTCTCGGTTAGGCATCGAATATTGTCTAAAAGATAAAACTCATGAAAACAACTTAAATATAATAAAATTACATAATAAAATATATATATATACATTTAAAATAATTTAACACATAACATGCATCACCTCAACATTAATTAAATACTTAGATTATTTTAATCGTGCATGAAATTTACGTATACTAATTTTTGGATAGTACAGATGATGGTCATAATCTTATTGATAAAAATATATATATTAATTATTCATATACAAGGGAACTGAGTTCTACCGATCCATTTAAATCCTCTACTTTTAAAAATAGGATAGCTTACTTAAAATTTTATAATATATCCTGACATCATTTAAAAATCCTAAAATACCCTTATGTATATAAATTTTTCTATCTTAATTTATTTTTGGGTTTGACGTGTAATTTTTTTTNGCGTATTATTGAACTTAAGAAAATTAATTTACTTGAAGGCCATATATATGCTTTAAATTAAGAAAATTAATTTACTTGAAGGCCAAAATTCATTATGGTAGTTGTGAAGGCCTTTTTAGGAGCGTGACACTTTGATCATATTTCGATTCTACTTGCAATATTCTATGAGGGTAATTTATAAGTTTATCGATTTCTTTGATTTTTTTTTAAAAAAAGCATAATATATAATTAATAGTTATAAAAAGAGAAGGAAAATTAGAAATAATGATTGTAGAAACTTCATTTTTTTATGTAATAGTTTGATATATCTACATGACTAAATATATTTTATTACATAGTTTAATAGCTGTTTGACTATAATTTAGTAATTTGTACTCTGATATTTAAGAAGCTATTAATAAGATTGCAACTAGTAGATTTTTTATTGGTTTGAAAATGTACCCAAATTTAATATTACTCTACATATTTATGAACCACATAGAATAATGTATGAACATATAAAATCTTTCGAGTAGGTCTTTTGTGAGATGGTCTCACGAATCTTTATCTGTGAGACGGGTCAATGTTATCGATATTCAAAATAAAAAGTAATACTCTTAGCATAAAAAGTAATATTTTTCATCGATGATCCAGATAAAAGATCCGTCTCACAAAATACGACTCGTGATACCGTTTCACACAAGTTTTTGCAAAATCTTTTTAATCATATAATATCTTATTTTATTTTGTATATCATTTATACAGTTTTGATATCCTGCACACCTACCGTGCACACCTACGTGAGCACCGATGAGGTGTCACTCATCCATTGAATGCACAATTTTTCTATATTTCATCACATCCAATGGGTGAGTGACACCTCATCGGTGCTCACATAGGTGTGCACGGTAGGTGTGCAGGATATCAAACTGCATCCAATGGGTGAGTGACACTTCATCGGTGCTCATATAGGTGTGCACGGTAGGTGTGCAGGATATCAAAATTGATCATTTATATATATTTGTATATATAAATGTGTTCTTGTAAATTTGCAAATATCACAAGTGAATTGTGTTTTATGAAACCATATATATAAATTTTATTCACACTAATATACAAACAGATACCAAAAAAGTGGAGGAGGAGGAGGTGCAAATGAACAAAGGCTCTGAGGATGAAAGTATTCATGGCCACCTCCGCCGCCGCGGCCGCTGTCATATCCAACAGCAAAACATTTTCTTGCCAATGTTTTGCCGATTGTCAATCAAAGACGTAAGACCAAACCAAACCAAAAATCGATCCGATGTCCCTAAACCCGCCACAATCAGTTCCACGGTGCAGCTCAAAAGAAACAAAACAGTCACTGGTTTTCCCTCCGCCGCCGCGGTTACCAGAACTCCAACCAGCAACAACCTCCAAAGCCACAGAAGGAGCATGAAGAAATGCGCTTCCAGTGAATTCCTCGTTCCTAAATCAACCACCATTACCACCTGCACTACCAACCCCGCCGTCGGCGTCTCCGGCGGCGGAGGGAGCTGTGGAAATGGGTGTAGACGACGCGGCAGTGGAGATAAGAGTTTGCATGATCATGAGGATGGTAATGAAGGTTGTGTCAAGTCAGTGATTGGTATCATGAGTGAAATGGATCCACCGCTGCCGGTGGTGAAGAGGGTGGCGCTTCCGGGAGCCGACGGAAATGAGGTGAACATTTGGAAACGGAGGTTTAATGGGGTGGCGTTGAAAAGCTTACAGATTGAACATCAAATTTCTCCGACCTAGTGCAGTAGTATCATTAATCAAACTCTATAGCAGCTATTGTAGGCTTGTAGTAGGGAAATTAAGCTTCATAATTTAGTTTTTTATATATAAAAATTCATAATTTAGATTTTGAGATCGAATTATATTTGCATTGGGCGTCGTATGTTTAAAACCATTCATAGTGCATGTGTTAAAATTTTATACATGCGCGTATATTACGCTTGTACTCCAAAATATTCCGGGTTTAAAGCGGAGATAGTCCTTCTTATAAATCCCTACGAACGGATCTTCGGCTTCGATCATCTAATTAGATTCACGATCAGAAACCACGTTCCTGGCTTGGATTGCACTAGAAATCACAAGTGATTTGTGCATTGAGACTATGACGTCCGAATTTCCAAAATCCAGAATCGGTATAGCGGTAGACGCGCAGCGGAGGAAGGAAGCTAAGGGCCGGAAATTTGTTTTCAAATTTATTATGGTGGCCGAGAGCTTTTCTTCTAGGAAGGGAAGTTTTCTTGTGAATTTTGGGTGCAAGATTATGTTATGATATCGCGTCCCTTCATGGTGTATTTATAGAATGTGACTACTGATCCCATCTGGAATCCCTCTCCCACAAAGATTCTTAATCATTGTCCCACTAGAACTCTATATTTATTATATTAAAATTCTCATAATATTAATATATAATATATTTATCAACTTTTGATAATACATGATACATTAATATCATATATAAACATATTTTATATTACCATATAAAATGTATATCACCATATGAAATGTATATATATAATAATATATTTACACATGCAATTTAATACATGCATAGATATATTAATTAAAATAAATAACTATTATTTAATTTATTTAATTAACTCATTAATAAATTTTATTCTAGACCTCTCTATAACATTTTACGAGAATGAGTATATATTAGTAGTCATCACTACTAGTACTACCATTTGATTACTAAATTCAAAATCACTAAATAAATTATTCCAAACTCATTATAACTCCAATCGACGATCCGAGAACTCTGATGTATCAAGGATACAAGTCTTGGTTCATATAATGAAAAATAAAAATTTCGAAGATCTAAATTTTCACTTACTATATTGGGCAGCTGCCAGTTTAGTGAACTCCTTCACCAAAACACACAGTTCTACTCTGATTCCTTAATTAGCAATTAAGCCAAATTCCACTTCTTCCATCTCTTGGAATCAATTTATAAACTCTTTTATAAGTATCATGTTTGATCCCCATCAAATTATAGTTGCCAAATTCAACTCCTTGAACTTTAAATTTCTCAA
Organism: Primulina huaijiensis; assembly: GCF_012295235.1. Lineage (NCBI taxonomy): Eukaryota > Viridiplantae > Streptophyta > Magnoliopsida > Lamiales > Gesneriaceae > Primulina > Primulina huaijiensis. The sequence goes on from NC_133323.1 coordinate 19,511,882, forward strand.
CAGGAACACAGAATCCGATACTTGTGTAATTCTCAATGGTTCAGAGATACAGCTAGCTGTGGGTTCACATCTCCATGTGATTCAAAATAAAATTTATCCTTATTCGGGCTTACCCTTATTAGCCGCATTCTTTTCATCAACTCTTTGATCGAGAATTTCATAAATTATTTCTGATTTCACCCATCGGATCATGATAAGAGCGTTTAGTAGCATCTCCCCATGATCCCCTAGGTATCGTTGATATTGTCTGTAAGAACCTTTAGTCATAGTTAGCATAGAGTATGGTCCCTTCAACTCATATATCCCAATCGAATATGCAACCATTGGTATATCGAGAGTTGCATATAAATCCGATAACGATGTGATTTATCTTTGAGTAATAGTGTCATAGTACGCGCAACTGAAGAAACACTTTTCCAAATTGCACATATCTTACTCTGACCAGAGATTTCTTGCACTATTAACTCATTAGACCACATAGGATACCTTTACTCGTATGTAAACGGTGCATCCCCGACTACAATGTATTTGCTCTTACGTATTTCGAAACTACACCAACCTCACCACCTGCTGACTCTCAATTGAGTCGGCAAATGGATCAAGGTGCATGCTAGTACTTATAGCCCTTACATTATCCCGGGTCAAAGGACTAATGGTGTACAACTATAACCGCGGACTATTACACTCAATAAGTGAGAACCACTTGGATAGTCCTAGAGAAGGTTGTTCAGTGCATCATCATATGATCACCCATCTGTATGAATAGACATCTCCATATCCTTGCTAATGAAACATAACGTTTACGTCACAGATGCTAGTCTCGAGCTCAAGCAATCTTTATCTTTATTTTATGCGACTGATTCAACTAGGAACCTCTTTAGAATATACGGTACACTTCCTAATGAGTTTCATGATATTACGTTGAAAGGAAGAACTAATGGTACCTATTGTTATTCAAGAACTTTATCTATGCAGCTTGCATTGGTATATAGATAAAGTGTAATACTATAATAAAATTGTAATATATTATTAAAACAAAGACCTTATACAATAGATTCAATAAAACATAAGTCACAAGTTGGTTCGCCGGGAACCTACTCTAACAATCTCTCACTTGTCCTTTGGCCAACTATCCATAGATCATAGACCCATTGTTTCATGATGCATCTCAAACAATGGTCTTGGAAGGAGCTTGGTCAGTGGATCAACGACGTTGTATGCGGAGACAACTCTCTCTACCGATATGTCTCATCTTCCCTCAATCTCTCGGATTATGTGGAACTTCCTCAGTATATGTTTGGATTGAAGATGAGACCTCGGTTCTTTTACTTGCTCAATGGCACCGGTGTTGTCAAAGTAGACTGGGACAGGATCAAATGTTTGGGGAATGACACCCAACTCTTGAACGAAATTCCTCATCCAAACACCCTCCTTTGCTGCATCTGATGCAGCTATGTACTTGGCCTCAGTGGTTGGATCCGCTGTGGTGTCTTTCTTGGAACTCTTCCAAGAGACAACACCACCATTGAGCTTGAATACAAATCCAGAGGTTGATTTTGAATCATCCACATCTGGTTAGAATCTAAAATCAGTGTAGTCTTTCAAATTTAATTCCCTACTCCTTTAAACCAAGAACAAATTCTTAGTTCTTATCAAGTACTTAAGAATGTACTTCACGGCTTTGCAATGCAATGGACCAGGATTCGACTGATATATGCTTGCAACACTCAATGCATATGAAATATCAGGTCAATTAGATATCGTATCATACATAATACTGCCTATTGCAGACGCATATGGAATGCGGCTCATGGTTTCTATCTCTTGATCAGTTTTAGGACACATAGATTTAGATAGAGTTACACTCTAAGACATTGAGATATATCCTCTTTTGGACTCTTCTATAGAGAATCTCATTAGTATGGTATCGATATATGTGGATTGGGTGAGTCCTAGCATCCTTTTTGATCCATCTCTACAGATATGTATTGCTAATACATATAATGCTTCACTCATATCCTTCATGGAGAACTTACTAGCTAACCATACTTTAGTTGATTGCAGCATCCCTACATCATTTTCATTGAGTAGTATGCCATCAACGTAAAGTAACAGGAATGTCACTGCACTCCCACTAACTTTCTTGTACACACAAGGTTCCTCAAGATTCTTGACAGAATCAAACTCTTTGACAATGTTGTCAAATCTGAGGTTCCAGCTCCTTGATGCCTATTTGAGTCCATAAATGGATCTCTTATGTTTGCATACTTTATACTCACTTCCGACAGATGTGAATCCTTCAGGTTGAGACATGAAATCTCTTCTTTAATATCTCCATTAAGGAACGATGTCTTCACATCCATCTGTCATATTTCATAGTCATATCATGCTGCTATAGCTAGCAGTATCCTAATGGACTTGAACATTTCGACTGGAGAAAGTATTTCCTCATAGTCAATACCTTGCATTTGTGTATATCATTTTTCTACCAATCTAGCTTTTAAGTTTATCACCTTCCCATCAGCTCCGAGTTTTCGTTTGTAAATCCATTTGCATCTTATGGTAACAATTACCTCAGGTGGATCTACTAAGGACCATACTTGGTTCGAATACATGGAGTCCTTCTAGGACTGCATGGCTTCAAGCCATTTAGATGAATCGACATCTGATAATTCTTTCTTGAAGTTTCTTGGATCACATTCAGGAATGGGCTCACCTTGGTCCTCTTCAAGAGGCAGGCTCATCATATTGGGTGGCCTTGAAATCCTGTCGAAACTCCTAGAAGCTTGTGTTTCTTTGATGGACTATTGGGGTGTGGGTTCTATTACTTTTGTGGTGGGTGGTTCTCGAATCTAATCGAGTTCTATCATCCCGTATTTTCTATCCAATAGAAACTCCTTCTCCAAGAAAGTGGCATTCCTTGAAATAAACACATTTGTTTCATTGATAATAGAAGTAATATCCAGCATAGTTATTTTGATATCCCATAAAGTAGCACAAATTGGCTTTACTATTAAATTTGTCTCACATTGCCCGCTCTACGTAAGCAGGACATCCTCATATTCTTAAGTAAGAATATTTGGGTGGCTTTCTCATCCACATCTCATGTGGAATATTATCCACTGTCTTTATATAGACTTGATTCAACAACTTTGTCGTTGTTTCATGCGCAAAACCTTAAAGGGATTGCGACAATTCAATGAATTCCATCATAGATCGAACCATGTCCATCAATGTCCGATTACGACGTTCTGACACACCCACCATTCAACTGGGGTGTGGCAGGCGGAGTCAACTGTGAGAGAATCTCCTTTTCTTTAAGGTAGTATTCAAACTCAGTACTCAAATATTCTTCATCTCGATCTGATCGTAGTTTTTTTATACTCTTTCCTAACTGTTTCTCTACTTCTGCTCTGAACTCTTTGAACCTTTCAAAGGTTTCAAACTTGTATTTCATTAAATACACATACTCATACCTCGAATGGTCATCAGTAAAGGTAATGATGTAAGATTGGTCATATCTCATGCTAACACTTAGCGGGCCACACACTGTATGGATCAAATCCAACAGAGCATGTGCACGTTCCCTTTTCCCCAGGAAATGGGCCATGGTCATCTTTCCTTTCAGACATGACTCACATGTCTCTGGATAGTTTATGTCTAACGAGTCAAACATGCCCTCTCCCACTGGATTGTGCATCTTTCTTTGGGAAATATGTTCAAGCTTAGAGTGCCACAAATGTGTGTTAGAATTAGAATTTCGGAGTTTGACAAATAAAGCTTTTGAAGATTGAATAACTGATAGGCTCAACTGAATTAATTCGATCTTAAACTACCCGAACTGATAATTAATGAGTTAAATAATCAGAGGCAATCAAACTGATCGAAGCTAACTGAATCTGAAAAGATAACTGAACCATCAGTTGGAACTGATCAGTTATACACTCAGCTCAACAGATCGGCATGTCATCTGTTAAAGCGTAGCCAACAACCGAAAATTTTTACAAAAACAGACTGTAACTCATAGTGAGAGCGCCGCATGTCAGAATGCCACATTGTACTATTGTCAGAAGAATATTGACACATTCAGAAAGGACAAATCAACGGATAAGTATTAATTAATGCATTCAATGTTACCGTTGGAAGCAAAGCCTATAAATATCCGATGATTTCAGCTGAGACAAGAACTTTTGAACAATTATTATGAGTGAATTTTGAATTCAAACATACAAGTTCAGTTACGATATTCATACAGAAAAGCTCACACTTAACAGAGATATTTCATAGCTTTCAGGCTATCATATGAGCTAAAGCACTAGCACATTACATTGCTGTATTCGATATTCTAAGATCAGTTGTGTCAAGAAAAGAAAATCAGTTGTATACTAATAAATTGTAAAGAGAACTAAGAGTTTCAGTTTGGCAGTGTTTAAGTCCAAACTGAAGTGGGTTATTACAGCTTTTGTAATTAATCAAAGTCTTTTAGTGGAAAACATGTCCTTGTGATAGAAGGGGTGACGTAGGAGCATTTGAAGCCTCCGAACATCCATAAAATCTTTGTGTTCTTTGTTTCAGTTATTCATTGAGTATTCAATCTACCAGTTAGTTTATTTCCATACTTATATTAGTTAACTGACTAATAACGACAACAAGATTCTTGAATACAGTTTATCACTAAACTGATTCACCATTATCGAAAAAGAGTCAAAAATCTTAAAGTATTTATTCAACCCTCCTTCTAAACACTTTGAACCTTCAAACCGATCCTAACAATGTGCTTGATTTAGACTATCTTGTTTTGTTTTGTTTGTTGTTGAAATCATGTTTACTTGGACAATCACTTATCATTACCAAAACATTTCTGCCCAGATAATTTATTATGTCCAGACTTCTTGCAGTGAAACAAACATGTTCTGAATTATCGAGCTTTGTGAAGTGTCCTTTGATACTTGACTCTTATTGGGCATGTTTTTATTGTAAGGGGCAGAACATTTCTTTCTCTTACCTTGTGGGCCATTTTTTTCCCTGACAAGAAGCCCACTAAAAAGCAACATTTCCCTGCTTTATGGTAGCATCATAAATCATAAGAATATTGACTAGCTCTTAAAGGCTATCTTCTATTTTATTCAAATTGAAGTTCACCATAAACTCGTCAAATGAGAAAGATAATGACAAAGAAATGATGTCATTAACTCGTTAGGAATCACCAATTCTAGACCCATCACCTTCTCAATAAGCCGAATCATATGTTCACCGTGCTCATTGGCCGGAACCCCATCTTGCATGCATGTAGTCACGAGCTCTTTGAAAGTGTTGTACATCGTTGTATGAGTTTCATGCGTCATGCAACTCTTGCATGTGTATTCGAATGTCACCAGCATTCAACATTTCCTCAAACTGTCTCTACAATTCATTTGACAAAGAAGCGAACATATTACACTTTAGCTTGCATACTATGGTCCCACCATCTTGTATGTTTTGTCAGTTCAGCAAGACTTACATTAGTGTGTATGCCATTTTTCCGAATTTAGAACAATTTTCCCAGTCAGTCTTGAAAATTAGGGTTCAATTAGCTTGTTCAAATAACATAAATGGATTACGTGACGAAATCGTAAATATACTGATATGGAAACATAATAAACGTTACTGACTATTTTAACATATTTTGTAAGACGTAAAATATGGACTATTGTTTTTACGAATTGCCTCCCACTATTTTGACATTGTCATCACCTATAATGAGAAACCTAAAATCCTATTTTTTTAGTGAGTACGCAAGGTCCAATTGCTATATCATGATCCCGAATTTTATCATCCAATCACAATTTTCAAAAGATAAAGTCCAATTTAAACTCCTTGCAACCCTTATGTAATTTTTCCTCAAGTTTGAGGATGGTCCAATTTTATGATTGTCTTTCTCTTTACGTGTCGAGCTCGATCCATCAATGTCGAACTTCAGTGGACGGTAGCCATGTGATCCCTCAATTTTATGAGCTGAAATCATGGGAGTTCCATGTAGTTCACATCAAATATGTCAGTGGAAGTCATAGCTTTCCGACGTCCAGGCCTACCCAATTTTATGAGCCAGACACTGACCGCGGGTAGCGTTCATCATGCAACTGCTGTTGATAAAAAGCAATGAATTATTAAACTTTTTTTTAATTATCCTTTTAATGTGTTTGATTTAAATTTTGGATCTTATCCAAAATGAGAGATTTCATTTTTAAAATTTTGTCTCATCATGAATTTTAAAAAATTGTGTCATGTTGTTTGCATGCTTGCCGAATTCATGCAACTCTTGTTATTATTTTAATAATAACGCACATATTGATTATTTATAATATATCACATACATTATAAATAATAAAGGATGATCGATAACCGAGAGCTAACTGATCCGTACGAGCCATATACGGATCAATGTCCATAAGCTAGGTAAAGGAAGGGATGCAAATGCAATAGTACATAATTTTCCAATATTATACATGTATTCGATCTTCAAAACTCTTTCCGAGGATCGGGCCCATCGTTTTCAAATCTTGATCTCTCACTAATTATAATATTTACATTAAATATTCATGTCACATTGGGTACAATTTTAGGGGCGGGAACGAACCATAAACCAAATGAACTTTTAGTTATACAATAATAAAAAATACAACGCATAAAATATCCTAACATACACCTAGAAAATTGGTCATGGCTCTCGATTATCCTTTTTACCATATAATATCTTATATTAAATTTATTGTTAATATCAATTGTTATCTACAAATTGTGTTTCTTGTAAATTATCACTAACTGCATAATTATCAATGATACCCCTGTAAGAGCCCGGGTCATGGATGACCCGGGATATCAGATGGATTCCCAAATCAGGGTCAATCTGCAGGGTGGATTCTTCTGAAGCCGGGCAGGTGCAAGCCCGAGCTCTACTCCCCGGGCAACCAGACGCCTGGGCTCTTATATAAGCCTCCGGTAGGCATTCTAACCGGGCCACCTCGATATGAGCACCGCACTCGAGTACACTAGTAGAATAGGATGTGGGCGACTGTCCCATCTCTGACACCAGACCGATGGGTTGACAAAATCAGATGGGCTGGATGTGACCAGTATGAGATTTGACATGTCAGAATATAGCCGCCCTACTATAATTAGTAGGTAGCACGCAGAACGAGGTCATCATCACATCTCCTACTATAAATATCAGGTTCATTCTACATTAAACACAGGTGCACACTCCTATTCATACCAACAGCAATATTTTCTCTAAAGAGCTTCCTCTTTTACATCTGCTGACTTAAGCATCGGAGTGGCCACGCCAGACACCCCTCCGGCGCCCATTCACGAGTTCATTTCATTGTGTGCAGGTTACAGCTGAAGCCATATTACAGAGTTATATCTCATTGCTCTTATTCCCTTCATTATCTGATAGCAGATCCGGTGGAGCACTCGACCCGGTTCATCCATTTCACCAAGATCGCATCATTGACGCCGTCTGTGGGAATTTGAGCTCAAGACGTAGATATGGTTTCCATTCAAAAATAAGTCCGACCAGCTCGGCACTCAGATTTTATCTAAGGATTTTCATATGGGCTCGAAGCTCAGCAGCTATTCCGGATTGGTGTGGAAAAGTATTTGCTATGCGCTCAGTAGCATACAGCTATATTAGTCACCTAATTTAGCTCAACCAGAGAAGTTTCACTCTATCGGAAATGAATTCAGATTCAGTAAATCCAGGTTAGTGATTTGGTTTTTAATAAAACTAATACAGCAGGAAAAGCAAAATCTTGAAAGTCCGGGAGACATGAGGCCCCGGCACCATATTTTAAGTCCGGTAGATTTGAGGCCCCGGCACCATATATTGAAAGTCCAGGAGATTTGAGCCCCCGACACATTATCTTAAGCCCGGGAAATTTGAGGCCTCGGCACCATATATTGAAAGTCCTGGAGATTTGAGGCCCCGACACATTATCTTAAGCCCGGGAGATTTGAGGCCTCGGCACCATATATTGAAAGTCCTGGAGATGTGAGGCCCCGACACATTATCTTAAGCCCGGGAAATTTGAGGCCCGGCACCATATATTGAAAGTCCGGGAGATTTGAGGCCCCGACACATTATCTTAAGCCCGGGAAATTTGAGACCCCGGCACCATATATTGAAAGTCTGGGAGATTTGAGGCCCCGACACATTATCTTAAGCCCGGGAGGTATGAGGCCCTTCAAAGTCCGGGAGATATAAGGCCCCGGCACATTATTTAAAGTCCGAGAGGTATCAGGCCCTGGCATATTGTCTAAGATCCAGGGCACTACACCCTGGCTCGGGAAACCACACCTCGATCAACAAAAAGCCCAGGGTTCTCAAACCTGGCTCGGGGCTCCGCACCTCGACCATTCCCAAGTCCTGGGACATGTTCCCCGGCCCAAGGCTCCGCACCTTGGTTATTTATAAGCCCAGGGTTCTCAAACCTGGCTCGAGGCTCTGCACCTCGACCATTTCCAAGTCCCGGGACATGTTCCCCGAACTAAGGCTCCGCACCTTGGTTATTTATAAGCCCAAGGTTCTCAAACCTGGCTCGGGGCTCCGCACCTCGACCATTCCCAAGTCCCGGGACATGTTCCCTCGCCCAAGGCTCCGCACCTTGGTTATCTATTAAGTTCAGGGACCCACACCCTAGCCCGAGGCTCCTCACCTTGACCATTTCGAGTCCGAGAGATACGAGGCCCCGACATCTTGTCTCAAGTCCATGAGACACGAGACTCCGGCTCCTCATACCATCTCTGGGAGACATAAAGCCCCCGATACTTTTATAATACCTGATTGATCATCTCTTTGAGAATCCAAGCATGACTAATCGGGACAGCGAGTATGACTTTAGCCCGACTATTTAAGGGATGTGTGATGATACCCCTGTAAGAGCCCGGGTCATGGTTGACCCGGGATATCAGATGGATTCCCAAATCAGGGTCAATCTACAGGGTGGATTCTGCTGAAGCCGGGCAGGTGCAAGCCCGAGCTCTACTCCCCGGGCAAGCTCCCCATCTTGAGCAGCCTGCATGAGCCCTGCCCTTGTTCGGGTAGCGAGCTGTGCATTGAATGAACTTTCGGAGGGCTGCACACAGCCCTGCCCACCCCCTAAATTTTTTTTTAAAAGATAGGCAGCCTGGCCGAGGCACTGCTGCCCGTTCCGAGCAGCCATGTTAAAATTATTATTATTTTTTGTTGTTTTTGAAAACGATTTTCAAGGGCAGCATTTTTCTGAAAATCTTTATGCAGTTAGAAAATTAAACTCAACACGATTTTTAATCATAAACATACGATGAGAATAATCGGACTATGATACCACAGTTGGGGCACTTTTTTTCTCGTTCCCAAGGCGCAGCAGAAGTTTAAAATTTTTGTTTTGACATTCGAAATGATCCTTAGGCGTCATATGTTTAAAACCATTCATATGGTATTAGAATTTTATACCTGCACGTATATTACGCTTGGACTCCAAACTATTCCTAGTTTAAAGCGGAGATAGTCCATCTTCTAAAATCCCTACAAACGGATCTTCGCCTTTGATCGTCTAATTAGGTGACGATCAGAAACCACATTTCTCGCTTGGATTGCACTAGAAATAGCAAGGATTTGTGCATTGAGACTATGATGTCCGAATTTCCAGAACCCGGAGTCGGTCCAACGATAGAGGCTTGGCGACGGAAGGAAGCTAAGGGCCGAAAATTTGTTCAGAAATTTCTTATGGTGGCCGAGAGCTTTTCTTAAAGGATGGGAAGTTTTCTTGTGAATTTTGTGTGCAAGATTATGTTATGATATCATGCCTAATTCCGTCTCCCACAACGATTCCTAATCCTTGTCCCACTAGGACTCTATATTTCACTATATTAAAATTTTCATAATATTAATATATAATGTAGTCATCAACATTTGATAATACATGATACATAAATACTATATATACACATATTTTATATCACCATATAAAATGTACATATGTATATATATTAATATATTTACACATGAACTTTTAATACATGCATAAATATAATAATTAAATGAAACAATCATTATTTAATTTATTTAATTAACTCATTAGTTAATTTAATTATAGACCTCTCTAGAACATTTTTTGAGAATTCATAAGTTTTAGTAGTCACAACTACTAGTACTAACATTTGATTAATAAATTCCAAATTATTGAATCAATGATTCTGAACTCATTATAACCTCGATCGACGATCTGAGAGTACCGATGTATCAAGGATACAAGTCTTGTTCATATAATGAAAAATGAAAATTTCGAAGATCAAAATTTTCACTTGCCATGCCAATTTAGTAAACTCTTTCACCAAAACAGGCAGTTCTACTATCCTTTCTTAATTAGCAATTGAGCCAACTTCCATTTATTCCATCTTTTGGAATCAACTTATAAACTCTTTTATAAGCAACATGTTTGGTCTCCATCAAACTATAGTTGACAAATTCAACTTCTTGAACTTTAACTTTCTCAACGGGAACACATAATCCGATACTTGTGTGATTCTCAATAGTTCAAGGATACAGCTAGTCGTGGGTCCACATCTCCATGTGATTCAGAATAACATTTACTCTTATTCGGGCTTATCCTAATTAGCCGCATTCTTTTCATCAACTCCTTGATCAAGAATTTCGTAACTCATTTCTGACTGCGCCCATCGGATCATGGTAAGATCGTCTAGTATCATCATCTCATGATCCCCTACGTATCGTTGATAGTGCTTGCAAGAACTTTTAGTCATGATTAACGTAGAATACGGTCCCTTCAACTCATATATCACAATCGAATATGCAACCATTGGTATATCGAGAGTTGCATATAATTTCGATAACGATGTGGTTTATCTTTGAGTAATAGTGTAATGGTATGCGCAACTGGCAAGCACTTTCCAAACTGCACATGTCTTTATCTAGCTAGAGATTCCTTGCACTATTAATAGTTAATAGACCACATAAGATACGTTTACCCGTAGGCAAACGGTGAATCCCTGACTACAATGCATTTGCTCCTACGTATTTCGAAACTACACCTAACCTCACCACCTGATGACTCTCAATGGAGTCGATAAATGGATCAATGTGCATGCTAGTACTTATAGCCCTTACATTGTCCCGGGTCAAAGGACTAATGGTGTACAACCATAACCGTATACTATTCCACTCAATAAGTAAGAACCACTTGGATAGTCCTAGGGAAGGTTGTTCAGTGCATCATCATATGATCACACATTTGTATGAATAGACATCTCCATACCTTTGCTAATGAATGACGTTTACGTCACATATGCTAGTTTCGGGCTCAAGCGATTTTTATCCTTATTTTAGGCGACTGATTCAACTAGGAACCTCTTTAGAATATACGGTACACTTCCTAATGAGTTTCATGATCTTACGTTGAGAGGCAGAAGTAATGGTACTTATTGTATATTCAATGACTTTATCTATGCAGCTTGCATTGGTATATAGATAAAGTATAATGCCATAATAAAATCGTAAAATATTATTAAAATAAAGATCGCTATACAATAGTGTCAATAAAGCACAAGCCACAAATTGATTCGCTGGACACTGTATTAGAAAATATGGTTCATGCACATTGAGCATTATAATTTAGGGCTACTTAATATTTTTTTAAGGAAAAACTTTGAACTTTTGGGATTTTGATATGTTTTAAATTTCAGTCTTATATTTATAATTTATATTTTTTTAAAATTTGGAATTGACTTGATATTGGTTTTGCGCCACGGATAGTGGGTGTATATGTGTGTTTTTTTTTATAGAAAAAAAAGAAAAGCAGGTTTCATGGCAATTGTACGTGTGTAAATTTATCTTTTGTGACAATATTTCTTGTTATTAAGTCATTTTTATGTAAGCAATTAGAGGTTACATTAAATTTACATTTTTATTGGCATTTCTTTTGTTCGAGTCGGATACATAAATTTAACGAAAAGGTAAGGTCATCTTTGATTTTCAAAATTTATTATCAATATTTCACGTCAATTTCAAATTCGAAAACATGGGAAAATCTTGATGCATGAAAATATTCAGATAAAATTATAAAAAAAATTGACTAGAGAATTTCTTATTAAGAAAGAAAGATGTAGAATAACTATTTGAATCTTAAATGCATTTTCTTCACTTTTATTGAAATACTTTATTAAATAACTACACGTCTATATCTAGAAAATACATAATTTCTTCCCAGGACCTGCTTTACAAATTAAACCACTGGGGAACAAATAACGGGGATTTTAATATCTGTATGTTTTTTTTTTCTTTCTGAAAATTATTGTCTCAACAAGAATGCTAGAATTTTATATATATACCTATATATAAGTATATAGATAGATGAAGAAAGTAAAAAATTTCAATCCAGTGATCGACAAATTGCGGTAGAAAGGTACACTAATACACAACATTTTACAGTAATCACAATGCTTACTGAATTATGTTATCAGAACCATATAATCGTAAGAAACATCTCAGACACGAGTGGCGATTAGTGTCCTAAGTTACATGCTGCAAACACTATTATATACAGAACAGAAAATTGCCGAACACAAGTCCAAGAAAAGGTGGCAAGAAAGAGAAGAACCTGAGACCACACTAAATTCAGCTCTGCTCTTTATAAGGCGTCCATATTAATTTACATACGTCAACGTCAAGACCGCCACGTCCTGCAGCCTTAAGGTGCCGGTCTAAGACCTTAGGATCCGCACATATAACGTGTTGTCCCTTCCGGTATTGAATTAGCTCTAAGTTTTGAAGTGTAGACAATATATCCTCGGCCTTGATAGCCGTCATATCACTGAGCTCCTGGAGAAGGCAATTAACAAGAAATCAAATTGAAATGTACCACATTAAAAAGAGAAGATAAGGCCAACACATGTTAGCCGTTTTTCACCCGGTACCCAAACAAGCAACAACCTCAATGATTGCTACGATAAAATATTCGAATGATATTTCCTGATTATTTCTTTATTCACTATTTATTGTTTTATTTCCCTTTTCCCCTTTTAATGCTTCACGTTTTTGATGTTACATGTACAGAGTCCGAGATTCAGGTTTAATTAAGCACAAAAATTGATCGACTGTCTTCCAATCATGCACGCACAAACTACGAGGGTAGAAACTTTTCAAGTTCATTTTTGTGTCTCATTTCAAACTCTACTAAGTAGACTAAACTAAAAGAACTACTAAAAAAACTCTTTCACCGCAGATAATTAGTTGCATGTAAATGGAGATGATCTATCCATGCTTCTGCTCGAAGACAATGGTTGAATTTGAAACAAGCAATTCAATGCAAACCTTAATGGAGATATTTCCTTTGTGTTTTTTCAGTATATCGAGGAGAACGCGTGTCCAGTACCCTCGGTAACTCAATAGTCCCAGGTCTGAAAGAGGTCTTTCTGGTGTTCCGACTTTATTTTCCTTCTTTGAAAGCTCATATGCTACAAAATGGAGAAGAAAAAAATAAACCTTCTGTAAAAGATTAGATAATAGATAAATTACAAGAAGAGGATGAAATGATCTTATTCTTTCAATCTTGGGATCTAAAACACCATCAACATTCCTAAAACAAACCACCATCACCACCACCCCACCCACACACAAAAACATGACTTTGATCAATAGCATCAACAATAGAAAGTTAAGGTATGTCCTTGACAAAAGCGAGGCAGATGCTGAGCTTACAAAATGCAATCAGAAATTTTCCATAGCCTTTTCTCTGATAAGGAGGAAGAGTAAGAATGCAGGCCAAGTTGTAGGATTCCTCGGAATGCTTCTCCTTCACATATAAAGAAAGAAAAGTCAGAAACCTACAATTTTGGAATATTTTCATAAAATGCAAGACCTTCAGCCAATGCAATAGCAACGCATCTACATAAATTATTCCACACGTGACTTGGTTCTCCTTTCGTGAAATTTGATAAGTAGACAAAATCATTGCAAAATCATATCAGATGATTATAAGATAAAGCTTAATAGAGTCAAATTTAAATCCTATTTCTTATTCATCAACGTAAAAATGGCATGCACACTGATCAAAGACAAGGAATACTAAGCAAGTCAAGGCAATGAAGTAGTTGAGAATCCAATTATGGTAGATTACATGTGACAAGAAGATTACATGATTTTATCACTCTGCGTTGAGAAAGTGAACATATATGTGGACAACCTTCATTTCCACAAAAAAGTCATAAATTGATCCTAATTAATAACAGAAGGCAAGGACAACAATTATACAAATACCTTGGAGAAGTAGCCGACCATGTGGCATCCTCGATCATCACATTCACATAGCACATAGAAAAGAAACAGATCCACGTCATAGTACAGGGTCTTATGATCCAGAAATAATTTAGCAAGATAGCAAAGATTCTGCCCATAAACCTTGTTCTTTTTGCCATCAACCTGTTTCAGCATATTTCAAATTTAGATAGAAGTTTCCTATATGACAACTGCTCAGAATCAGATTATGGCAGCTAGAAAGATATCATGTAAAGCAAGAGAATGTGACCCAATAAAGCATCTGAGTGCAAACGAAAAAGAGATCTGATGTAAAAACAAAGTTGGGCCTCAAATTCCGATATTTAAGAGAGAGATGCAAAACAACTTGGGGAATCGAAAGCCAAAAAAATACATCCTCAGTTGCCACGAGATTGTGATCAACCTGAAAGCCTGAAGGAAAATATTTCAACAAACATCAAAATCCATCACCCTAATGTCATTTGGAGGAGAAGGGTAAACAGAAAGGGTACACAAGCAACCACTCAATGCTTGCCCATCCTAATTTTGGTAAGAGAGCTACCAGATGGAAATTTCGTTATCCAAGGGCTGGGATATTATTTTTGGTTACAGCAATTTTGTTCATTAGCGGAAATACTTGAGACTGATCAGAACAACCATTCAATAATATTTGATGGCTTGCACAGTGAATTAGTGACGTTTACTTGGAATGAGGCGTAAACCAAAGCTTCATTTGCCTGGGATAGTAACAATGTCAACATAAAAAAAAAATGGGAGGAGGCTATTTGAGTAACTTAATCATACATACATTGAAAGATAAACTAAGAGATCATGCGAATGAAAACTTCAGAGTTAGTTAAAGAAAATTATGGGTAAACTATTAATCTGGAGACAAAGAGATAATGTAACCAATGAAATGATTATAAATTCCCAAAATAAAAAGTGAAGAACGCAATATCTTACCTCAAACATAGACAAGGTAGTATCTCGATATATCTCATCACCTGGGGGATGCTTGAGGTCACATTTCCTCTATAAGTGAAAGGGAAAATAAGATAAACACTGGGAATCACAGCTGAAGTTCAATAAAAACAAGTATATGATAGTAAAGCACATGAAACTATGAAATAAAACAGTAGTTAGAAAGAGTGCACAGCTTGAAACTCGACAAACATGACTGACATCAATGCCAAAAATAACATCATAATGGCATATATACAAGTATAAATAGCCAACATTCTGATCACTAAAATGCAATTACAATCAAATGAAAGCATGTCAGTGCTCACCATATGCCTTTGAAGTTGTTCTTTGCGCTTCATGAAATTTAGGCAAAAATCGCAAAAGTACAACTTGTTACAGTCATTGTATTCTGATGGAAAGGGGGAGAAGTACCAAGTCTCAATCTCGTATCTTCCAAGCTCAATCGTCGCAATATTTTTTACTTTAGTGAATTCCTCATGTTCACGCAAGCTAGCAGCATCAAGCTCCTCATGGCCCTGCAATTTTTTTCAAACACCACCTCGTGATCATCCATGCCAGCTCCGTTTGTATGTATTCTAGACTAACTATTATGTTACACACTTTTAAAGGGTGTGACTCCATATATAAAGCCTAAAACTAATACAAATGTAATGTTGGACTGTTCACACTTCATCAACATTTGGTGATTTTCTAAATTCAGAGTACAAGGACATGCTTACTTTACAGGCTAAGCCATTTGTTCTAACATGTATTGTTTAACCTTGACTTCCCATCATTTTGCATATAAGTACAAAAAGAGCTATAGATGCATCAAATTTTGATCATGGTGAAGCTCATGGAGTATAATATAGTGTCTGTCCAATCCAAATTACAGCCTCATGATGTCATGCATGGATGTCAACATGTAATGATGTCCACAACAAATTATATGTGAACTAATTGGTTCACAATCATATAAACAAGGAGCACCTCCACATGGGTCTCATCGATCTTGCGCTTTTGATGGCGAGTCATTTTCAAGCTTGTCACCTGAAATTGTCAAATGTGAGAATATTCCTAGGAGAAAGATGGAAAAATACATGTGTTATATAGTGTAAAAGCAATCAAATTTAACTGAGAGAATACATGTTTCGATAATCAGAAAAAAGTGGCAAATTCAAATAGTCCTCAGAGAAGACAATGCAGAAAACCAAGGAGTAATAACATTACCTTGTCCTCAACCTTTTCATCCACATCAGTTTCCACAGAATCAAGATCAAGGTGTTCACGCGTCACCCACTCGTCAAGTCTGCGGTTAACTGTCAGCCCATAGAAAATTTAATAAGTTATGTGATATAACAAATTAATCATGCATAAACAATCACAAAGAAACCACATTGCACTCAGGCAACAAGCTTAGCGCTTTGACTCTTTCTACTGTGGATTTCAAACTCTTTAAGGATCCATCATTCAGCTGACTAATGACAGACATTTTTTTGTTGCTTTTTCTTACTAGCAGAAATTGTTAAAATCGTATCATATTTTTAAATGTATGATCTAGTGAAAATAATGAAATGAACATTCAATCAGAAAAGATCACTGGCTATCATACGATCAACGTTTTGAAGCAATTTTTCATTAAAAACAAAAAATGAATTTGGTAACAGAATAAAGAATCACTGGCTCTATAGGAATAAGACATTTCATCAAGGACATCAAAAGTGGGTTTTCCATCAAGCGCTCGGATACTCATTTTTCGCACAACCCAAATCTAAAACCTATTTTCATAAAAAAATAGAACAAATGAGAAATAGTATTAATTAAACTACTTCTCACATTCGGTGTAGTGGACGTAGTATTCATAATAGTTGGGATCACCACCAGGAAGCTTGCGACGCTCGATGACCTTCACAGGATGGTACTTTCCGTCACGCCAACGGCAATTCACGCGAGTGCCCACCTCCAAGGGCATAATCGTCATTCTCCTCTTCCGATACGAGTCGGTCGCAGACTGAGCCCCGCCGTAATCAACCGCGGCGTGTGGCGGACGAACGTCTGCTCCTTCTTCGATGTCAGGCCCTTTCTCAAAGGAAGCGACGCTGCCGTTCCCGGCGGCGGAGGTCCCACCGTTTACCGGTGCGTTTAGCGTAACCGAAACCATTGTGCACGAAATAGATTCAAACGGAAGGGGTGGACCAGTTTTTACATCTTTTATATAAACTAGCGCATCGACACGACATGACATACTATAATTTTGATATATAAATTAAAAAAATAAAAAAAAAAAACACAAATAAAAATTGAGCTTATAACTTAATTTATAAGAAACAAATATTTTATCCACTAAACTACTTATGTCTTTTATTAAAATTTTAATATTTTATTAATATATATCTCTACTATTTTATTAAAGCTCAGATGTTAATAAAAACCGCTTATTCTCATTTATTGTGAGGACACCAAATTTTCTTTGACCTATTTGCCCTTTAACCTTTTTTCTTTTCTCAAAATACTTACACGTCTCCAACAACACAGTTACACAATATTTTATTCTCCTAATCCCAAAACTCTCCTATTCCCAAAACTTCGGATTTCTTTCCTCTAGAAGGGGAAAACATGCCTAGGTAAGACATTTTTTTACGGGGAAATCACTCGATTAAGTGAAATTTCAACTCATATATTTAGTAAAATTGCATTCAGAATAATGGATTCGGGAGAAATTTTAGTGTAATTGTGGTAAATATTTCATAGAAGAAGACAAACTAGGAAAGGGAAAGGTATCGCAGGCGGAGACGGGGGCACGCGTGGGAACCGATTGACCCGGCCACGTGGAGAGAAACTCCTGTTTTGAGTTTTTAGGCAGGCTTTTATATATACTAGCAAGAATACATCAGGTATTAGTCCGGGTTTGTGTTCGCTTGCTTCCTTTCAATGATTGAAATGTGTTCGTACTACTATATGTATGGAGAAGACATGCTCGAATCACAAATGCGTTGGTTTAAGGGGAATTTTGATTTCGTTCGGTTGATTGTGAGTTAATACGATGTTGTTTTTAGATTTTGACATCTTAGCCGTTCACAGAAGAAACAACATATAAATGGGTATGCGATTTGAGTTGTTCATTATAGCTTCAAGAATTTTGATTCCTTCTTTCAAATATTCTCTCAAAAAAATCTTTCACGACAGACTTTTTTTTCTATGAATGTTTAAAATGCATTCATTATGAGGAAATTTTTTAATAATGAGAAATTCATATATTTCTATGATTTATTGGACATTTAATTATATATTAGCTTCAGACAAATTCTATATTAATCTGAAATCAGGTTTTGTCAATCTTGCTAAGAAACGTAATTTTTAAATTTTGAAGCATATAAGTATCGTATTCATTAAAGGGATTCTTTGGATGTGATTTGGAGGCAATTTGCGAAGAAGTTTCATAAAATCATTATTCTTATTAACATTTTTTCGTGGAGTTTAGCATAAAATTCGTTTAATTTTCTAGTCTTTTATGTAGATATAATATTTCAATGTTTGGACCTTTAGTTACGAGTTTGTTGATGAACATGCACGATTGTTTCTACTAAATTTTTACCAAGATCTTGATACGTTGCAAGTAACATGTATGTTTGGACCCAGCTGTTTTTATACTGGTAATCACTTTTTGTGCTCTTCTCTTCTGATACACATTATGAACTTGAAATGTATAGTGATGTGTTGAACTTTTATTTTCTTTTGGTGAGTTCTTTTGTTTTGTTAAAAATATTTTTCATATCCATGTGCTTCCATTGGAATATGTTAGAATATCTTGAGTGGTTGAAGAAAAGTGGTGTGAGTGAACCGGAGTACAATGCAAGTGGGATTCAATTTCATTAAAAATGTCGCCAAAACTCAGCAGACTCATTTCACAAACTTGGGTGTTATTTGACACGGTTTGATGCATGTTCAACAACAAACTCGTAACTAAAGGTCCAAATATTGAAATATTATATCTTCATAAAAGACCAGAAAATTAAACGAATTTTATGCTAAACTCCATGAAAAAATGTTAATAAGAATAATGATTTTATGAAACTTCTTCGCAAATTGCCTCCAAATCACATCCAAAGAATCCCTTTAATGAATACGATACTTATATGCTTCAAAATTTAAAAATTACGTTTCTTAGCAAGATTGACAAAACCTGATTCCAAATTAATATAGAATTTGTCTAAGATAATATATAATTAAATGTCCACTAAATCATATAAATATATGAATTTCTCAATATTAAAAAATTTCCTCATAATGAATGCATTTTAAACAATCATAGAAAAGAAAGTCTGGTGTGAAAGATTTTTTTGAGAGAATATTTGAAAGAAGGAATCAAAATTCTTGAAGATATAATGAACAACTCAAATAGCATACCCATTAATATATTGTTTCTTCTGTGAATGTCTAAGATGTCAAAATATAAAAGCAACACCGTATTAACTCACAATCAACCGAACGAAATCAAAATTCCCCATAAACCAACACATTTGTGATTCGAGCATGTCTTCTCCATACATATAGTAGTACGAACACATTTCAATCATTGAAAGGAAGCAAGGGAACACAAATCCGGACTAATACCTGATGTATTCTTGCTAGTATATATAAAAGCCTGCGTAAAATCTCAAAACAGGAGTTTCTCTCCGCGTGGCTGGGTCAATCGGTTTCCACGCGTGCCCTCGTCTCCGCCTGCGATACCTTTCCCTTTCCTAGTTTGTCTTCTTCTATGAAATATTTACCACAATTACACTAAAATTTCTCCCGAATCCATTATTTGCATGCAATTTTGCTAAATACTAGTACACGGACGCACGCGTTGCGTGCTTGTACGATATTTTTTTAATAATTTATTTGGTTTATATTTAAATGAGAATCAAAATATAATTATAAGAAATAGTGACTGACTACACTGTAATTTTGATACATGAAATAAAAAAATAAATAGAATAAAAGAATAAAAAAAACTCAAGTGAGAATTGAACCTACAACCTCATACTTAAAAAACAAAGAGTTTATCCGCTAAACTATATGTGAATTGCTTTAATTTTTTTAACACTTTATTAAGATATATAATTAGTAAAACAGACAATGACACCAAAAAGTAGTTACTCTAGATGTCTCTTTCTTAATAATATAGTATAGATGAAAATATATATTTTCGTCTTTTTGATTATTTTTTTTATCAAGATATTGATTTTTTTAAATAAATTATCTATATTTCACATCTCTACTATTTATTAAAGCTCATATGTTAATAGAAACCGCTTCTTCTCATTTATTGTGAGGACACCAAATTTTCTTTGACCTTTTTGCCCTTTTACCTTTATTCTTTTCTCAAAATCGTTACACGCCTTTTTGCCCTTTTACCTTTATTCTTTTCTCAAAATCGTTACACGTCTCCAACAACACAGTTACACAATATTTTATTCTCCTAATCCCAATACTCTCCTATTCCCAAAACTTCCGATTTCTTTCCTCTAGAAGGGGAAAACATGCCTAGGTAGGACATTTTTTTACGAGGAAATCACTCGATTAAGTGAAATTTCAACTCATATATTTAGTAAAATTGCATGCAGAATAATGGATTCGGGAGAAATTTTAGTGTAATTGTGGTAAATATTTCATAGAAGAAGACAAACTAGGAAAGGGAAAGGTATCGCAGGCGGAGACGGGGGCACGCGTGGGAACCGATTGACCCAGCCACGCGGAGAGAAACTCCTGTTTTGAGTTTTTAGGCAGGCTTTTATATATACTAGCCAGAATACATCAGGTATTAGTCCGGATTTGTGTTCCCTTGCTTCCTTTCAATGATTGAAATGTGTTCGTACTACTATATGTATGGAGAAGACATGCTCGAATCACAAATGTGTTGGTTTATGGGGAATTTTGATTTTGTTCGGTTGATTGTGAGTTTATTGCATATATTTACTTAGAAATCATCATTAGGAACCTTCCACGTGCACTATGATGCTTTTAGATTTTGACATACATAGTGCTTTTCATTTAGTACGATAATTGCTTCATCATTTTGATTAGTGCGATAATTCTTTTCAGAGGATGATTTCTTTACAAATTTTGGGTTGATTGTGAGTTAATACGATGTTGCTTTTAGATTTTGACATCTTAGCCGTTCACAGAAGAAACAACATATAAATGGGTATGCGATTTGAGTTGTTCATTATAGCTTCAAGAATTTCGATTCCTCCTTTCAAATATTCTCTCTAAAAAATCTTTCACAGAAGACTTTCTTTTCTATGAATGTTTAAAATGCATTCATTATTAGGAAATTTTTTTAATAATGAGAAATTCATATATTTCTATGATTTATTGGACATTTAATTATATATTAGCTTCAGACAAATTCTATATTAATCTGAAATCAGGTTTTGTCAATCTTGCTAAGAATCGTAATTTTTAAATTTTGAAGCATGTAAGAATCGTATTCATTAAAGGGATTCTTTGGATGTGATTTGGAGGCAATTTGCGAAGAAGTTTCATAAAATCATTATTATTATTAACATTTTTTCATGGAGTTTAGCATAAAATTCGTTTAATTTTCTGGTCTTTTATGAAGATATAATATTTCAATGTTTGGACCTTTAGTTACGAGTTTGTTGATGAACATGCACGATTGTTTCTACTAAATTTTTACCAAGATCTTGATACGTTGCAAGTAACATGTATGTTTGTACCCAGCTGTTTTTATACTGGTAATCACTTTTTGTGCTCTTCTCTTCTGATACACATTATGAACTTGAAATGGATAGTGATGTGTTGAACTTTTATTTTCTTTTGGTGAGTTCTTTTGTTTTGTTAAAAATATTTTTCATATCCATGTCCTTCCATTGGAGTATGTTAGAATATCTTGAGTGGTTGAAGAAAAGTGGTGTGAGTGAAACGGAGTACAATGCAAGTGGGATTCAATTTCATTAAAAATGTCGCCAAAACTCAGCAGACTCATTTCACAAACTTGGGTGTTATTTGACACGGTTTGATGCATGTTCATCAACAAACTCGTAACTAAAGGTCCAAACATTGAAATATTATATCTTCATAAAAGACTAGAAAATTAAACGAATTTTACGCTAAACTCCATGAAAAAATGTTAATAATAATAATAATTTTATGAAACTTTTTCGCAAATTGCCCCCAAATCACATCCAAAGAATCCCTTTAATGAATACGATTCTTATATGCTTCAAAATTTAAAAATTACGTTTCTTAGCAAGATTGACAAAACCTGATTCCAGATTAATATAGAATTTGTCTAAGCTAATATATAATTAAATGTCCAATAAATCATAGAAATATATGAATTTCTCATTATTAAAAAATTGCCTAATAATGAATGCATTTTAAACATTCATAGAAAAGAAAGTCTGCCGTGAAAGATTTTTTAGAGATAATATTTGAAAGAAGGAATCAAAATTCTTGAAGCTATAATGAACAACTCAAATCGCATACCCATTTATATGTTGTTTCTTCTGTGAACGGCTAAGATGTCAAAATCTAAAAGCAACATCGTATTAACTCACAATCAACCCAAAATTTGTAAAGAAATCATCCTCTGAAAAGAATTATCGCACTAATCAAAATGATGAAGCAATTATCGTACTAAATGAAAAGCACTATGTATGTCAAAATCTAAAAGCATCATAGTGCACGTGGAAGGTTCCTAATGATGATTTCTAAGTAAATATATGCAATAAACTCACAATCAACCGAACAAAATCAAAATTCCCCATAAACCAACGCATTTGTGATTCGAGCATGTCTTCTCCATACATATAGTAGTACGAACACATTTCAATCATTGAAAGGAAGCAAGGGAACACAAATCCGGACTAATACCTGATGTATTCTGGCTAGTATATATAAAAGCTTGCGTAAAAACTCAAAACAGGAGTTTCTCTCCGCGTGGCCGGGTCAATCGGTTCCCACGCGTGCCCCCGTCTCCGCCTGCGATACCTTTCCCTTTCCTAGTTTGTCTTCTTCTATGAAATATTTACCACAATTACACTAAAATTTCTCCCGAATCCATTATTCTGAATGCAATTTTACTAAATATATGAGTTGAAATTTCACTTAATCGAGTGATTTCCCCGTAAAAAAATGTCTTACCTAGGCATGTTTTCCCCTTCTAGAGGAAAGAAATCGGAAGTTTTGGGAATAGGAGAGTTTTGGGATTAGGAGAATAAGATATTGTGTAACTGTGTTGTTGGAGACGTGTAAGTATTTTGAGAAAAGAAAAAAGGTTAAAGGGCAAATAGGTCAAAGAAAATTTGGTGTCCTCACAATAAATGAGAATAAGCGGTTTCTATTAACATCTGAGCTTTAATAAAATAGTAGAGATATGAGTTGAAATTTCACTTAATCGAGTGATTTCCTCGTAAAAAAATGTCCTACCTAGGCATGTTTTCCCCTTCTAGAGGAAAGAAATCGGAAGTTTTGGGAATATGAGAGTTTTGGGATTAGGAGAATAAAATATTGTGTAACTGTGTTGTTGGAGACGTGTAAGTATTTTGAGAAAAGAAAAAAGGTTAAAGAGCAAAAAGGTCAAAGAAAATTTGGTGTCCTCACAATAAATGAGAAGAAGCGGTTTCTATTAACATATGAGCTTTAATAAATAGTAGAGATGTGAAATATAGATAATTTATTTAAAAAAATCAATATCTTGATAAAAAAATAATCAAAAAGACGAAAATATATATTTTCATCCATACTATATTATTAAGAAAGAGATATCTAGAGTAACTATTTTTTGGTGTCATTGTCTGTTTTACTAATTATATATCTTAATAAAGTGTTAAAAAAATTAAAGCAATTCACATATAGTTTAGCGGATAAACTCTTTGTTTTTTAAGTATGAGGTTGTAGGTTCAATTCTCACTTGAGTTTTTTTTATTCTTTTTTTCTATTTATTTTTTTATTTCATATATCAAAATTACAGTGTAGTCAGTCACTATTTCTTATAATTATATTTTGATTCTCATTTAAATATAAACCAAATAAATTATTAAAAAAATATCGTACAAGCACGCAACGCGTGCGTCCGTGTACTAGTTTTATTAAAAATTGAGCAATGAATAATAACTTCTTTGGTATGTGGTATGACCATTTTATAAATTGCATATTATTAAGTTTGAGACACTTAGAGTAACTAATTTTTGATATTTTAGGGTATGTTTTAATAATTATATATATTAATAAAGTGTTAATATATTAATGCAAGTCACATGTAGTTCAGCAGATAGAGTCTCTCTTCTTAGCAATCAAGTTATATGTTCAATTCTTACTTGTGTCTTTTTTCATTCATTTCTTTTTTTTATTTATTTTTAAATTCATATATCAAAATTACAGTATAGTTTCTCACTATTTCTTATAATTATATTTTGATCATCATTTAAATATAAATCAAATGGATTATAAAAATGTTGTGTGCATCGATGCATTAATATTATATAAATAATTTGTCAACTAAAGGACACCAAATTTTGTTTCACAAATTAATCTTACACCAACATTTTTCTCAAAATTATCACAACTTATTTTAAATATTAATTCTCTCAAATTGCACTAGATCCTTCACTATCAATTATTATTAAATTAAACATAAAATTAAGTATTTAATAAAAATTTAAAAAAATATTATATAAATTATGATTATAATTTTACATACGTTTAAAATTAAAAATGTCTCACGTTGCCCTCCTACTCCACCCAATTACGCAAAAAAGAATCTTTTTTTTAACATCAGAAGAAGAATCTTACTTTAACATCATAGCAACATAATAATTGTCAACAATCAACATCTTCCCATTAAAAAAGAAAAAAGAAAAAAGAAAAAAAGGAATAGTACAATTCTCATCTGACGGATGAAGCTTAATCTATCGTGGAACGGCGTTCGAGGTGGCAAATGTGCAGGCCCTTTTCATTTCATCCCAATGTCTATTTTCATGTCAAAATATTGGGTTGAATTATCTAAAGTCCGAGTTGGGTAGGAATCATAGAGTATCAAATGGCCCATTAGTTAAAACAAATGGCTTATATTAAATCTAGTTGAGACGAAGGTAAGAGCCAAATGACACATGTGGAGACTCAGGGAAGGATAGAGCACGACAGGTCCCGAGCAGCCGAGCATGTTTTGGTGGATTAGCCAAATTATGCGAGCATCGACTCGAAGTTGAAACAGCGCAGACAACGCATACCCAACCTGACCACTTTGGATTGGGAGTATTTCCTCGATAAAGTTCCGGACAAGAATTTTGGTCCAGGATAATCTATCAGTCAACCTGAACTCAAACAAATGTGGTGGTGAATAAAATCATATCCTTATAAAACTCTAGAACAAGCTCTCCAGACTGATTTAGGCGTCGGAAGGGATACACCGAAAACACTTCGAGTGCCCCCTAATGTTTGTTCATCTGCACAGGATCCAACTCGATTATAATCAGCTCGGCCATAGTCCTCTCCTGATATAGACATCTCTATTAGAAATAACGCTCAACTCTTTGACGAAATTACTCATCCAAAGAGCCTCGTTACTTTAGTTGATGTAACTATGTATTCGACCTCAGTGGTTGAATCCGTTCCGGTGTCTTTCTTGAAACGTTTCCAAGAGACAACACCACCGTTGAACTTGAATACAAATCCAGATGTTGCTTTCGAATCATCCATTCCTGATGGAAGCTAGAATCAGTATAGTCTTTCGATTTTAATTCTCCAATCTCATAAACAATAAATAAATTCTTAGTCTTTCCAATGCAATGAACCAATATTCGACTGATATCTGCTTACAACACTTGGTGCAAAGGCAGTATCTGCTCATACGATACACAATACTACTAATGATAGGCGCATATGGGATGCAGGTCATGGTTTCTATCTCTTCATCAGTCTTAGGGCATATAGACTTGGATAGAACTATACCTTGAAACATTAGGAGATGACTTCTCTTGGACTCCTTCACGGAGAATCTCTTAAGTATGGTACCGATATAAGTGTATTAGGTAAGCCCTAATATTCTCTTTGATTTATCTCTATAGATCTGTATTCTTAATATATAAGATGCTTCACCCATATCTTTCATGTAGAATTTACTAACCAGCCATACTTTAGTTGATTGCAACATACCTACATCATTTTCAATCAGTATTATGTCATCAACATAAAGTACTAGGATGTAACTATGGATGTAAATGAACTAAACCGTTTGTGAGCTATTCGAAGCTCGATTCGATGAAAACTCGTTTGAGCTCGTTGAATGAAGCTCGTTAAGATAAACAAAGAAAGCTCAAGCTTTAAAATATTCGGCTCGTTAGCTGGTTAACATGTTCGCTGGTAAGTTCATGAGTCATCTCTTAGATGAAAAAATAATAGTTTTGATATTTGATTTATTGATTTTGTACATTACTTATGAAATATATAGAAAAATCTATTAAATTTGTTTAATAAAACAAATTTACAAATTTTAATAAAAATATTTATATTCTTCTCTAAATATATAATTTATTTTTTAATGAATTTAATGAAGATTTAAATTTATAATTTATATTTATTAAGCTCGTTTAGGCTCAACAAAAATTTGAATAAGTTCATGAGCCATGAATATATTCGTTAAATAAAGCTCGAACGTGACTCGATTATTAACGAGCCAAGCTCAAATATTCAAGAGTTCGGCTCAGCTCGATTACATCCTTAAATGTCACTATACTCCCAGTAAACTTTTTGTATATACAAGGTTTCTCAGAATTCTTAACAAAATCAAACTCTTTGATAGTGTTATCGAATTTGAGGTTCCAACTCCTTAATGTTTGTTTGAGTCCTTAAATAGACTCTAAAGTTTGCATACCTTATTAGCACTTCTCACTTATATGAATATTTCAGACCGAGACATATAAATCTCTTCCTTAATGTCATCATTTAAGAATTTTGTCTTCACATCCATCTGACATTTTTCATAGTCATATTGTGATGCTATGGATAGCAGTATCCTTATGGATTTGAACATCGCGATTGAAGAAATTATTTCATCATAGTCAATTCATTTCCTTTGAGTATCTCTTTGCTACCAATCTAGCTTTGGAGGTCATTAGGTTCTCATTCACCCCAAGCTTCTTTTTGTGAATCCATTTGCTTCCTAAAGGAAAAATTCCCTCATGTGGATCTACTAAGGGCCATACTTGGTTAGAATACATGGAGTCTATCTCGGACTGAATGCCTTCAAGCTATTTGGATGAATCGACATCTCATAATGCTTCTTTGAAGTTTCTTGTATCAAATCTAGGAATGGACTCATCTTGACATTCTTCAACAAGCAGGCTCATCCTCTTAGGTGGCCTTGAGATCCTTTCAGACTTCTTAGGATCTTGTGTTTCTTCAGCTTGCTGTTGGGGTGTGGGTTCTACTATTTCAGAAGTGGGTGTTTATCTTATCTCCTCAAGTTCTATCATCTCTAATTTTCTATCTAATATAAACTCATTCTCTAAGAAGGTGACATTCCTTGAAACAAATACTTTTGTTTAATTTGGATCATAGAAGTAATATCCAACATAATTATTTAAATTTATCACAAAGTATCACAAATTGGCTCTACTATCTAATTTGTCTCTTACTGTCTGCTTTAAATAAGTAGGACTTCTCAATATTCTTAATAAATAATATTTGGGAGGCTTTCTCATCCATATCTCATAAGGAGTTTTATCCACTGCTTTATATGGATTTGGTTCACAACATTTATGCAGTCTCAAGTGCAAATCCCAAAAGGATGGCGGCAATTCGCTGCATCTCATCATAGATCGAAACATGTCCATCAATGTCCGATTACGAGGTTTTGACACACCATTCAACTGCGGTGTGGCAGATGAGGTCCACTGTGAGAGAATCACATTCTCCTTAAGATAGTCTTGAAATTCAGTAATTAAGTATTCTCCAACTTGATCAGATCGAAGTGTTTTAATATTCTTTCTCAGTTATGTCTCTACTTCAACTCTGAATTCTTTGTATTTTTCAAATGCTTCAGACTTGTATTTCATCAAATATACATACTCATACCTCGGGAAGTCATCAGTAAATGTAATTAAGTAACAGTTATCATGTCTTGTGCTAACACTTAGTGGACTGATTAATATAAAAAAAAAGTATATTTATTAAATATTTTGTACAATATATTATATTTTAAATTGCATTAATTATTTAAGTTTTATAAGTTGTATAATAATTTGTATAAAAAATATATTTGTTGTATAATTGTGTTATTTTTTTTTAGTTTTACAGGTTCCGTAAAAGAAGAATAAAATTGACTAGAAAAATGAGAAAGAGATGACTCTTAAACCTGAATAAATTTGATTTCAATATTCACAATGTTGATGAAAAATGAAATAAAATTCTTCTCACAATTGATGTCAAATTGAGCAACAAGTGAAAGTCGTACCAATGGAATTACAGTTTTACCAAACTTGAGTATTTTGAACACATCATCAAAATACTTGGTAAAACAATATGAAAATTTACCACAATTTATAAATTCAATTATGAAAAACATTTGTTTTATGTGGAAGATTCAAATCCATTGGGAGTATTATCAAAGATAGTGCAATATGCAATAAATGTTTAGGTCATTCATGAAGTAAATATTGCTCCAATTATAAGTCAAAATAACATTTTATTTTCTTTTGTCTCCCCTAATTGACTTATAAATACGAGTATATTGTGATGAATGAA
Organism: Primulina huaijiensis; assembly: GCF_012295235.1. Classification (NCBI taxonomy): domain Eukaryota; kingdom Viridiplantae; phylum Streptophyta; class Magnoliopsida; order Lamiales; family Gesneriaceae; genus Primulina; species Primulina huaijiensis. The sequence goes on from NC_133323.1 coordinate 19,540,890, forward strand.
ATCATCCCGTATCTATGAATTAAAATGTGAGTTCATAATTTTTCTCTTTATTTTCTCTAAATTTCTTCACTTAAATATAATTATCATGCTAAGTATATAATCCAAGTTTTTCATTTCCATCATGGGTAGCTAATCTTCCAGAGTCGAGATGAAAAGGTGAATCTTTTGGTATGATAATAAAGTATTATTATTTAATCTTTATTTATTATTTATGTTATATTTAGTTTCTTTTATTTAAGCATTTTTATACCCTACTTATATGTGGGATTTTTGATTTATCGATGGTATATGTTATACCAAATTCTTGGTACCACTTAAATAATAGTTTGGTATTACCAACAATTTAAAGTAGTTACCTTGATTTATTATCATAATATTGAATTTTTTTATCATTTAAATGTTAGTTTGATATTACCAACCATTCAAAATGATTACCTTGATTTGGTGTTTATAAATATATAGCTTAATAAATACTTGATAAAATTTATAAGTTTTTGGGTATATAATATATGAATAAGAGAATAATATGAAACAATAATATAAATACTGATTATTTAATATATTGGAAACATTTTATCAAACTGATTATAATTATGTTAATTTAGTATAATTTTATTTAAATATCAAGAGTGAATCATCTAATCTCAACTAGAAAGAATATGTAACTTGGACGCGACAATCTCTGTATGGTAATTCGGGTTCATATGTTGATAATTGCGAGTAAAAAATATTTACTATCTAGAATCAGTGATATGATCGATCAGTTACGAGGATTGGAAAGGGAGATATTCCCAAAAAATATTTAGCACATGACATAGGATTTCTAAGATTGTTTAAATGTCATATGGTTTGACGAATACACAAATAGTGAGGGGAATTGATGAATATAATGTTTAGGAACTTTATAGATAAATTTGTAATTATATTCATTAATGATACACCGATGTATTCGAAAACAAAGAAAGAGCACTGAGAACATTTGAGAATAGTCTTTCAAACTCTCATGGCAACAGGGTTATATGCCAAATTTCAAGGTGCGAGTTCTGGTTGGGCTTAATTTTTTGAGTCATGTTATATCATCTCAGAGAGTGTCAATTAATCCAATCAAGGTATAGGTTCTTAACTGGTCAACACCGACAAATATTTTTGAGATTCGTAGTTTTTTGTAATTGTCTGGGTGATTATACAATCTTTATCGAAGGATGTTCTCATATAGAAAGACCTATGACCTAATTGACGCATAAGGATCAACGTTTTTTTGGACTATGAAATGTGAGTCAGATTTTTTTACTTTGAAAAAAGCTAATCATAGCTCCGGTTTATCTTTGCCTCAGGCTTAGGAGGATTTGTAGTTTGTGCAGATGGATCTCTAAATTTACTAAAATGTGTTTTGATGCAGAATGGGTGATTGTATGTGTATGCATATCATAAGTTGAAATCACACAAGGCACGAGATTTGCTCGATGCTTGGGATGACATCCTACTTCTTGATGGTCCACTTCTTTGCCCAGGTTTGTAAGATCTGTCTTTTTTCTAGACCATACTTCCGAGAACTTCTTCCACTTCTGGTATAAGGATGAGATCTAAAGATCTTTCTTTTCTGCCTTTGTGGTTTACTTCAAATAATTGTTGGAAGATGATTTTCTTTACATCATAAAGGACTACGTTTGTTAATATCTTTTAGCCATTTGTAATTCTTTTGTAATGCTATCATATGACACAATTCTGCCAATTTTCCTTTAAGAAAAGAGGCTCTTCGTGCCAAAGTATCTGGATTTCCCGAGAAATATTTCCTACTTATCATTTTTCTCCTGGGATATGGCATTTTGGCAAAGAAAAGTTGCATTGCTATATTTTCTTTGACCACTGAATTACATCTATATATAGTGAATAATATAATATATTTATCCACTAAACAGATGTCATATAATTGAAAACTATATAGAGTTTGAGTATATATTTTTTTTTCTGTCTTGATTGTTAAAATATTCTACACCTATAAATTATGCTTTAAATAAGGTAGCCATTCTACCAGCTATCTCACTGAGAGATTCTCCGGCTAGGACTGACTCTTTGGTTTCTACCGAATTCATGTCCCGAGAAATTTTAACTGATCTCACAAGACTAATTTATAAAAATTTAATAAATCCTTCATTGTTGAGATTAAGTGTTCCTGCTACGATTCTCATAGTCAATTTCTAATCAGCTATGAGATCTTCTCTCTTTTTGAAGTCCAGTACATCAAAGTTAAACATAACCCCACAAAGATGTATAAGTTCCAAAACAGATTTCCCGTAGGCTTTTTGGTGCGAGAGAATTTGATTTCTCCATGACCTTATTCCCGCTGGGTGTGATTCTTCACCATTATGAAAATCTGTTTGGGGTCTTCTCATATTTGTATTACGATATCCCTCACTTTCTCTTGATGGTTCGTGAGAAGATGACCGAGTTATTGCGGGTGTTTCACCCTCAGTTGTGTTCATCTTTAGATCTACGACCTTGATATTTTCAAAGATTCTGCAAGGTTTTGGAGATCATCGAGACCAATACTTTATAAAGTTTTCATCAGATTAATTTCTTTTCTGAGACAATTTTAATTAGATTGATCATTTTTCTTCGTCTGTCAAAGGTTTTGGCATTACTTCGGCATTCCATCTTTGGTATAATAAGAGTTCAGTATCAAAAGACGGTGGTAACCTTATTTTCGAAGTTCTTTTACTATAACTTGGTTGTTGTTCTAGGATTTGAATTCTTGTTTGAATATAATTTAATGTTCCAAGAATTTCTTCTTGTTTTTCAAAGATTTTCTTTACATTTTGTAGTACATAATATAACATATTGTCATAATTTTGTACTGTCTTTTGAGTTTATCTAATATCTCCGGAAATTTTATAGGAATATGGTACTATTTCTGGGAACCTATTATTTTGAATCATAAGTTTATCTTAGGACTCCGATAAGTTCCACTTTATTCTTGATATGTAACATTGGTTATATTTTCTTATTTCAAATATTCCATTATTTTGGAATAAACCCGGCAAATAATTACTTTCGAACCTGGGTTCGGATCTATATTATTTGAGAAAATTATCCTCCTCAAACAGTTAATTTGAAATGTCCCTCCCTCGCTCTTACTTTAATTAAATAATACTAGATTTTTTTTTTACAAATCATGAAAATGATTATTCCGTGAAAATAATTAATTCAAGCTTCAATTGGGAAAAATGCTCAATGAAAAGTTAATTCGATACCATATCAAAATAAATTCCGAAGTCCTCAAAAATTATTCAAACCACCATAAAATCAAGTATTAAAACTCCTCAAAATAAAATTCAACTTTCATTAATTCTTTAAAACAACGCGGAAACGAGAGGTCTTCGGGTGTGTACTTCCCAACCCAGTCCGTTGAAGACTCTCCAAGCTCATCATTTTCCTCATCTACAACCATTCAAACCTAGTGAGTTTAATGACTCAACAATCATAACTGTGATAGCAATTAATAAATATACAAGCACATGCATTTAAAAAGAATACTTTTAATAAAATACATACGGCCTAAATTAATAAATATACAAGTACATGCATTTAAAAAGAATAATTTTAAAAATCGTTAGCATACACATTTTCATAAATCATTTAAAATACTTAACATTATAAAGCATTTCCTCATAATTTATCACAAATCATTTTTGATGAAGTTTGATCATTGAAAGTGATAATTCTTTATCATTTATCGTCGGTTCGATTGATTAATCTATAAACCATGGTACCTGGCGACGGGGCGTCAGCAACTCTTGTCATTAAATAAATTAAGTTCATTGCGCCTTTTTACTATGAATCTCTCACATATTCTCTGTATCACAATCAAATTACATCCTTCAAAATATTTTCTTTTCCCTCCGTTTATATAGTAAATATTGTTTTCTCGAAAATTCTAACATAAGCATGCCTCGACATTTTAAAGCATATTTAGACATTTTCGCATCATAAAATTTTCCAACGTGGACAATACATTATAAAATCATAAATTTTACATACGACACAAAAATATATTTTTCGGGTCATCGAATTTGTTCGGAACGTTGCCAAAAACTTCTAAATTTTACATTCCTCGATTTTATACTTTGACCTCTACCCGTTCCCTTTCTAAGCCATCCCGGAAATTATTTACAACCTATATCACGTCTAAACTTGCTGCAACAGCCCACGGATCGACGATGAACGACTCCACCCAAGCCTCGTTTCGACCAGTATGTGTTTATCCTTCGTTCTAACTCCTCCCGACTCGAACCCGGACACAACCAAGCTCTAAGCACCTTCCTAAGACACATAGCAGCCCCTGGACGAGCCCCTAAACCTTTCATCATATGCTGGAAGTCCCTAAAATCTAGTAAAGCCGCTGCCCGCACCCATGCGTCCCAAGCTTTTATGCTTCGGCCCTTGCACTTCATGCAACCCCTCCTGACTCCAGCCCTTAACCACAACCTTAGGAACTCCTCAACCTTGGAACAAGTCCTCATGTAGCCCTTCTCTAGCCACAAGATGCTGGCCAACCATGACCCGAAGGTGAAGCTCGAAGAGGACGAAGTCGCGCATCCCCTTGGCGACCGCATGCATGCGGCTCTTGTGGCCCCCCTCCCAGCCCCTTTGGCTCGACTTCCAGATGAATAAGACATTGTAAAACCATACATCTAACATCTAAACATCCTCCCAAGCATCCCCTATGGCAGCAGCGTTCTGTTGCATCAATAACCATCCAAAACATTCGTTAAAACGTCGATACGATGTATAATGCGTTACAACTTTATAAAACCGAAACCATAGACGTTATTCATGCAACAAAACATTAAACATGCATAATAAGGTTGGAATGATGAAAAAAGAAGGGTTTAGAACATGTATTTGCATTTAAAACTCTCGAAATACAAATAACGGTGTGGTGAAGCGTCGGTGACGAACGGAGGACGATTTTTACCATTTTTTCTCGACAAAACCGACCGGAAAACCTACCTTAAGGTGCAAAGGAGTTGAGTGTTTGTCGCTGGAAGGAAGAATAAGGAGGAATAAAGGAGAAAAAAATTGAAACTTCCCCTTGGCAAGAAGTGCTCTGCCTCTGCTCACATACCGTGTGTGTGCACTAGGTGTTTAGGCATGTGTGCGTGTAGGTTAGGGCTCTTTTTAAAAATATATATATAAAAAGCTTCCTACACACTTAATTAATGGGCTAAATTACCTTAGTTTTTAAATAATTAATTAGACTCATTAAAATTAATAAAATCTTTAAGCCTCAAATTAAAAGATTTAAAAACACTTATTTCCAAAATCCCATATAAATTACATAAATTTCTTGCTGCCACTAATTAATTTAAAATTGACTCCAAAAATAATAAAATTCTAAAATCATTTAAAACAAATATTTCCTTAACTTAAAATAAAAAATTTATCTTTTAAATTTTTAACACCATAATCGTCTCCGGTCCTTTGTCCCCGTCCAACCACCGACATTCTCCTGAAAATTTTTAAATTATGAAATCAAGCAGAACTACACATTTAATCACTCAAAATATATCATTCATACATCCAAAATCATTTAATTAAAATAATTTAGCAAATTTAAAATTTTTCAAGAATGCGGTTTACGTAACCGGATTTTTTGGACGATACATAATTACTCAATAATAATAATTTTATATGTTTAAAATAATTTTACTTAGGCTCTGATACCATTTTTGGTCCAGTAAAATCAACACCTATAGAGGTATTTTTGTCATTTTTATTATTTTAAGGAGTTGAAACAAAGTTTTTTGGGTGTAGGGACTTAAAAAAAATTTACGTTTGAGTTTGGAGATTTATCTCCAATTTACTGTTATATCATCATCTAAAATACTTCATGACCTCATAATCAACGAAAACAATGCAGGATGTCTGATCTGACACCATCAGCTTTTATTGGACATGGGATACAAGAAAAACCGATTCAATTAGGTAGAATGGAGTGCCAAGCTCCATCAGATCCCATGTTTGCTGCTACAAGAGAAGGTCTGAAGGATAAGAAGTTTCATCTGCAGAGCATTCAAGATAATATGCTAAGACACAGTTCCATGACTCCTTAGAAAAGTTCATTACCAGAGATCACTTTGAGTAGAAATTAAAGCCCCGCTGATATTATGGTAGATGGATTATCTTGGATGAATAAGAGGTTGCAGGAGCTCGATGACAACAATGTTGGTTACCGGATTGATGATACTAGGAATAAGGTTGATATGTATGACCTGACTGATGCAATCAATAGGTACATCTTGCTTGAGGATTTTTCAAGAAATCAGCAGATGGAACTGATGATACAGAAGCAGGATATATTTTCATGAACCTTAGATAAATTGGAATGGTTACACACTCTTTGGATAAATACAATAAAGGGAAAACCATCAGCAGGCAATATCAGAAGCCTAAGCCATCGAAACAAACCAGAACAACTCAAAGATATTTTTCTTATCCAAGAGAGTCTAGTGTTCCGAGAGGTGGTAGTAGAAGAGGAAACGGCAACAGCTTTGTTGGAGTATTGTTTTCTTATACCTATAGCTCAATGAAAGTTTGAAAAAAATTAGTTTTGACATTCAAAATGTTCATTGGACGTCTTATGATTTAAATAATTCATAGTGTCTTTTAGATCTGATTTATCTTTGTGTATTTAACATTGGCTCCGACTATCTCGGTGTTTAGGTAGTAATAGATCTTCATGTAAATCCCTACGAATTTTCTTCAGTCTCTTAATCAGGTCCACGATTAGAAACTTTATTCCTCGTATAGATCACACTAGAGATGTAAAAAAAGTTTACGTCGAGATTGGATTGTCGAAATTTCAGAAACCCGGCGATAATGCGGCGACGCCGCGATGGAAGGAAGTGGCCGAAAATATTTTCTCCAAAATATAGGGGTGGCCGATGTTGTAAGGGGTAGAGAGAATTTTTGTGGACAAAAATATGTGTGCAAAAGTTATGTTATTTCATATAACCTTTAATGAAATATTTATAAGTTTTAATTCCTGATATAATGAGGAATCCAACTTGAATCATAATACAATAATTCCATTATTCAAAATCTCACATGTATGTATTTCCACTCTTGAAAATACCATGCATAATTAAATCATTTTAAACTTTTGATAATACAATATATACACACACATATATCGCATACTATTGTCCCACTATCTTGCATGATTTGCCTGTTCAACAAGACTGACATTAGTGTGTATGTCATTTTCTCCTAATTCAGAACAATTTTTCTTAGCCAATATTGAAAATTAGAGTTCGTTTAGCTTGTTTTATTCAAAAATAATAGAAATGGATTATGTAACGAAATCGTAAATATAATGGGTATGAAACAGATACTTATTGCAAACTACTTTATATATTTTATCAGACATAAAATATGGAATTTTGTTTATTACCTCCCACTTTCATCAGCCTATGATAAAAATAGGAAATCATATGTTTTAGTGAGTACGCAAGGCCCAATTGCTAAATTATTATCCTGAATTATCATGGAAAATCATAATTTTTAAAAAATAGAGCCCAATTGCAACATTTTACAGTCCTCACATAATTTTACCTCACATTGGATAAAGACCCACTAATATGATGCCGTTTATCTTACGTGTCAAGCCCTACCTATCAATTTTGAATATTAGTAAAAGGTCTCCATGAGATCCCCAATTATCTAGGCTAAAGTCATGGGAATTCCATGTAATTCACGTCAAACATGTTAGTGGAATTTACAACTTTCCGGCGTTCAGATCTCCGCAATTATCTAGGCCAAAGTCTAATCGCGGGTAATGTTCATCATGCAAGCATCGTTGATGAAAGGAAATAAATATTAAATTTTCCTTTTATTTTTATGTTGCTGAGTTTGACATAAATTTTGGATTTTTATCCAAAACGAGGGATTTTAATTTTGAAAATTTGTCTCATAATTAATTTTAAAGTATCGTGTTATGTTTATTTGTATGTTTTTCGGATTCATGCAACTATAGTTATTATTATAATAATAATAACGATATACTGATTATTTATAATATGTCACATTCATTATAAATGATAAATGATGATCGATAATGAAGAGCTAATTGATCCGTATAAGGCAAATATGGATCCAAGTTCAAAACATAGGTAAATACAGAGATGGAAATGCAATATTATATTATCTTCCAATATTTTACATGTCTTTGATCTTCAAAACTCTTAAGGATCTAAGGCCACCATTTTGAAATCTTGACCTCCTACTGGCTACTAATCTAATAGTTACATTAAATTTCAATTGCACATTGAGATACAAGATGAGAACAGGCCACACACATGCGCACTTTAATAATTATCTAATAAATAACAATACATCATGTTTTAAATATCCTAACATACACTTAACAACTTGGTCATGACTCGCAATCATCGTTTTACTTTATAATATTATATATTATATAAAAACATAATATCAAATATTATCAAATCACATATATTGTAAATTTATCACTAACTGTTATATTTAAAATAAATTGAACAAATACCTTTATCAATTCTCCAATTAATTTATTAGCAATTAAAATTTCTTATAAAACACATTTTAACATAAATGAAAAAAACATATTTGAACTATTTATTTTGTAAGAAAATTCCAAAATTTATCAAAATTATTCTCCAGGGTAAATTTTATCAAATTTTCATAAGATATCAATTTGACCCATAATTTTACAAAAATCACAAAATCGCATTTGGCCCAAACAATTCGAGTTCGTGGGGTAGAATTTCCCGAGACCATCTCGGGCAGCTTGCCATTACCGTGCCTGTTACCTGAGTTGCACGAGCAGATGGGTCGAGCAGTCTTGTTCTCAGGCAGAGCGAACCGCCCTGCTATGAAGTCGCTGCTGCTCAGAATTGCCGGGGCAGCCTTTGTGCATGTGTGCTGCCTGTAATAGTTCTGGGCAGCCGCAAAATTTCTTTATGTGTTCGAAATCTGATTTTCAAGCTAAGGCTTGCGCTTTTGTAATTTCTTAAGTGGTTAGTAATAAAGATTTAAACAAAAACAACAATGAATTATACAATAGACAAACCTAGGCTCTAATACCACAGTTGGAGTACCGTTATCTAGCACCCAAGGAGCATCGGAAGTTTAAAAATTTTGTTTTTACAATCAAATTTCCCTTGAGCGTCGTGTGATTTAATTCATTCACAAGGTGATAAGATGTTTACCTTTGCGTTTTAAACGCTGGCTCTTAATTATTCTGGATTTTATGCGGATATACTGGACCTTCATATATTTCCCTAAGAACGATCTACTGGATCAAACACCTTTCTTCAATCGCCTAATCAAGTCCAAGATCGAAAGATGGATTCCTGTTCTACTTCGCAATAGAAGAAATTTGTGTTGAGATTATTTTGTCGGAAGGTGGCGGAACCACGGCGGTAGGCGACGGCAGTCGGTGGTGGTGGACGGAGGTGGATCGGCCAGAGGTCTTGTTCATGGGACAAGGGTGGTCGAATTTTTGAGTAATTTTAAACATAAAAAAATTATATCATTCTAACATAACATGCATTGTCATATTTGTAGATTTCATGGGTTGACCTAGAATCCTACTAGTTTTCTTGAATTAGAATCCTATTAGGACTCTTAAGTTAGAATCCTATTAATATTCTAACTTTTTTCTTTTTCCCGTTAAAAAATCTACAAGGTTTTATGATATAACTAGGTCTCTTACTAATTAGAGTTGTATTAGCATTCTCCAACCTTATTGATCCATGAATGAGTCATGTTTCTATGTTGTATTTTTCAACTTTTCATAATACTTATATAATTAAATAACTATTAATTAATTAATTAATTAATTCTAAACTCTTCTAGAATATTCTATGAAAATCTAATATCTAGTAGTCATTATTACTAATTTATTATTTAATTAGTATATTCTAAATTTACTAAATAAATGATTGTGAACTCATTATAATCACGATCAGACAAAAACGATGTATCGAGAGTACAAATCTCATTCATATAATGAAAATTGAAAATTTCAAAGGCAAAAATTTGCACTGACTCATTTTTGGAAGATGTTAGTTTTGTGAACTCCTTCACTAAAATAGGCAGTTATACTCTCCACACTTAATTAGAAGTTAAGCTAACTTCAACAATTTCCAAAATATAAGAACTATTTATAAACTTCTTTATTGCCAATTTGTTTGATCTCTATCAACTACAATCACCCTATTCAACTTTTTAAACTTGACTATCTCAACAAGAGCACAGAATTCGATACTTGTGTGACCCTCAATGATTTAAGGATACAGCTAGCCGTTATTTGACAACTTCATGATTCATAACAACATTTGTTCTTTTTTGGGCTTATCCTAATTAGTCTCATTCTTTCATCAACCCATTGATCAACAGCGTCAAAACTCAAGCCTGATTGCACCTATCGGATCATGGTAAGAGCGTCTAGTAGCATCCCATGATACCCTATTTATCATGATAGTGACTGCAAGAATCTTAAGTTATGGTTAACGCACAATACGGTCCCTTCAACTCATATATCTTGATCGAATATGTAACTATTAGTATATCTAGAGTTGCATATGAATTCAAGTATGATGTGATGTATCTTTGAGTAATAATAGTTACATGATATATGTAACTGAGGAAACACATTTTCAAAACACATGTCTTAATCTAGCTAGAGATTTCTTGCATTATTAACTCATCAGATCACATATGATATCTTCACTCGTAGGTGAGTGGAGATTCCCCCACTATAATACATTGACTCCTATATATTTCTAAACTACACCTAATTTCACCACCTAATGACCTTCAGTAGAGTCGGTAAACGAGTCAAACTGCATGCTAGTACGCAGAGCCTCTATGTTGTCCTGGGTCTAAGGACTAATGGTGTACAATCATAACCGCGTACTATTCCATTCGATAATTGATAATCACCCGAAAGTCCGATGGATGGTTGTTCAATGCATTATCAAATGATAACTCATATGTATAAATGAACATATTCATGCCCTCACCAAAGAAATATGATGTTTACATAACAAATGCTAGTTTCAAGCTCGAGCAATCTTTATCCTTGTTTTATGCGGCTAAATCAACTAGGAACCAATTTAGAATATACAGTAAACTTCCTAATGAGTTTCACGATCTTAAGTTGAGTGGTAGATTTCATGATACCTATTGTATATTCAAGAGTTTTATCTATGCAGCTTGCATATGCATACAGATAAAGTAAAATTCATAATTAGATAAAATCGTAAAATATTATTAAAATAAAGATCGTTTTAACATAAGAATTAATAAAATCCACGCCACAAGTTGGCTCGCTAGAAACCTACACTAACAGATCCAAGCTCGCGGCCAATGGGCTGCTCAGCTCTTATATCATCCTTTTGTGAAGCGACTACTCCAGTCAGGAGCGTCTCTTCTTGATTCCAGACGACAAATATGAGAAAGTGTTTTGGGATGATTTAAAAAATCATTCTTATTGTCCAGTTCATGACATAGCTCATGCTGCCCGACAGGACTCCGAAATTCAGCACAACGCCTTAAATTGTGTTGTAAAAGATCTGCCAGAGTTATACGGAAAAATTTTGAGAGTTGGAGTCNCGATCGTTTCTCTCCGATCGGCCGGCCCCCATGTGTATTGTTCTCCTGTTTGATGGTTATTTCCACATAGTTCGTAATGACTTAACAGTTGAAGAAATGCAAGTTAGCTCGTGTGGTATTTAATTTACGAAGTTGTGATACGAAGTCGTTGACTCTACCCATACCTACTTATTAATCGAGAATACATTATTTTGACATAGTTATTGACTTTTGAGAATAAATATTTGACGTCATAAATGTCAAAACTAATGACTTTTCATCGACAATTTTGTCAATGGTTTCATAATTTGCCATAACTCTAATTGTTCTGGAGTCGTACGTACCTTTTGGTTTATACTTGGGTTGTTGTTGAATTTCATTAATTAATTAATATGGCAACACATAATACCTCATTTACAACATAAAAGTTTGATCGTGTTTAGATAGTAGGATTTGAAACGAGTGAATTTCAAATTCACTCAAATACATTAACTATGTTTAGGTAAACTATTGAAGTAGATATTTCAAATATCTTCTTCTTGAAATCTGGAAGGATTTGAAATAACAACCAGTGAGATCTCATGTCAGTTCATATATTTCGAATCGTTAGATTTCATATCACTTCATTAAGAGATGTCATTTCAAATTCATAAATTTCTAGCAGATTATAGCTGTGCTGTATGATCAACGCCAACTTTTTATTGGAATAATGATAAATCCAATTCATCATATAAACATGTCATTCCGAAGCAATTTCTTAAAATATATATACACAGAAAGTTTTATCAAGATAACCAGCAGAATCCTCAAACACCTTTGCATTCCTTGTTGTTCAAACACGTGTGCTTTCATGATTCGAGAAGAAACCACGATAGGCTTTCTTGAATTACTGTCGACATCTTTTGATTCATGACACATAAATCCTGTATTCTCCCGCGTATAGAGTACCTGTTACTTCGAATATGAAGCATTGAGTTACGTCTTCTTTAATTTATAACACATCGAATGCATGAAATCGATGACTTTTTGAGAACAAAATTCCTCGTAAATAATTCAATTATATATATTTCGAATGTTGAATTGATTGTATGATTACTTATTTTAGATATTTCCTATGTAATTTATATACTTTGAATAGTATGTATCTTGTGAGACGGTATATAAATCTTTATTAGTGAGACAAGTCAATCTTATCAATATTTACAATAATAAATAATTAATATTTTTGACATAAAGATCCGTGAGACAGACCAACCCAACTCATATTTACAATAATAAGTAAGTAATAATCTTGACATAAAAAATAATATTCTTTAATGAGTGATCTAAAAATAATATACGTTTCAAAAAATTAACTCATAAGACTGTCTTATATAAATTTTGATTTGATTATTAATAAAATTTATTTCCAAAAATTAGTAGCAAAATAAATATAGTCTTTATTTAATTGAATACCCTGCCGACCAATAGTGGTAGGAAACTGAAAAAGCCGACACATAATAAATGGCCGAGTGAGTGAGTCAGTGTTTCATTTGTTAACTGGCAAATCAGAGCAACGGAAAATGGAGGGCGGTGCTCAGCCGGGGGACGCCGTGATGTCGGAGGCGCAGCCACCTCCTCCGAAGCCGACGATTGATCATATTCCCGCGACTCTGAGTCACGGAGGAAGATTTATCCAATACAACATCTTCGGCAACATCTTCGAGGTCACATCCAAGTATATACCCCCAATCATGCCCATCGGTAAAGGCGCATACGGCATCGTCTGGTATGAAAGATTTCTATCTCTTTGCATTTCTGTGTTTTTTCAATGTCTTTAATTATTGATTTATGTTGTCAGTGTGCGCTAATTGACTTGATTTTTGCTGAAAAGCTCGGCATTGAATTCGGAGACTAATGAGCATGTGGCGATAAAGAAGGTGGCTAATGCCTTCGACAATAAAATTGATGGGAAGAGGACGCTGCGTGAGATAAAGCTGCTTCGTCATATGGATCATGAAAACGTTAGTAGATTAATACTCGTGTGCTGATTATATATTTATTCTTGTGGGCATGACAGAGGCAGCGTAGCCCGGTTAATTAAGAAAATTCATTGAGTTTAAGTGATGTCTTCGATAAACTATAGTAATGTGTGCAATTTTTATATTTTGCGGGGTGGTTAATCTTTTATCAATCAATAGAATCGAACAACTCAAAGAAACTACATTTCGTTTTTTAAGAACAAACCTGACTTTTTGTGTTATTTTATGATGGTTTTTTTTTTATATAGCCGTGTTAAAAAAAATTGATCGGTGGATTTCCATGTTTATTTTTGTCATGTCGATTAAACTTTGATTGCTTTATTTTCAGTCATGATATGCTTGACTTGGTTGATTTTGATGACTCGTGGGGAAAAAATTGTGATCAGTGGAGCATTTCCATGTTTATTTTTGTTATGTTGATTAAACTTTGTTTGCTTTATTTTCAGTCATGCTATGCTTGACTTGGTTGATTTTGAGGACTCGTGGGGCTTGTTTTTAGTTGTGTTTTTTAGCTTTGAAATTCTTAAGAATGTAATAGATTCATTGAATCAATGAATCTATATAGAGAAAGAAACCTTTCAGAAATTATTAATGTTTCTCATTTGGATGATTTATAATTTCGATTTAGTAAAGCATTTGGTTCTTAGTTTGTTGGAGAAAAATCTTGCTGATTTGCGTTGTCAGACGATAGTAATTTTTTAGGAGAAAGGTTCTATTCTTGGCTTCGTAAAGGAAAAGATTCTATTTTGTTTACTCTCCTCAAGTTAATTCAAGCACATTAAAATTTGATGGTCAATCAATCAAGAATTACATATTAAAAGGAAATGATTTTTGGATAAAATTAGTAGGCGAGTCGTGGTCTTAAGGTTTCATGTGTGAATTTGCAGCTTGGTGTGGACAGCCTTTGGCCAAACCTAAGTATAGTAGATACCTATAGATCTTTTGAAGAAATGAGATGGAACGACACCAAATTGCCAGGATATCTTGGAATTTTCTTGAAACAGAATATCTTTTAACTTTTTATCCAATGTTGGATGTGTAATTTTGGCACTTTAACTATGTACACGGTACACCTATAACGGAACACTGTTTTGAAAGATAAATGTGCTTTCTCATGCTGTGTCAATTTGACCTGGAAAACTCTAGTCATCATGGAACACATGAGCATTAGAAAGTGGCTTTCAGGTGGAGAATTAAATTTCCTACTCTGAAACAGCCTGTTAAGATCTTACTTGTCTAGTCATTTTGATAATCGCTAAGGCAGTTCTGCAATTTTCTCATTTCTCTATTTTTGGCTCCTGGCCTATGTTGTTAGCACAGAGCATTCACTCTCATATGTGATCATAGTATTATACCCAACATCAAGTGTGTTTAATTGCTAAATTCAGAACTTCCGCTACTTTATTAACTAAGCAGAATAAGTGACTTTTGTGGTGCGAAAACAAACACATTGGCATTCTTTTCGTTAATAATTTAGTACATTTAGTCGCCCTTGATGCATTCTATTTTTGCAGGTGGTTGCTATCAGAGATATAATTCCACCCTCTCAGAGGGAGTCATTTAACGATGTGTACATTGCGTATGAACTTATGGACACCGATCTCCATCAAATTATCCGTTCTAATCAAGGGTTATCAGAGGAGCATTGCCAGGTTCTTATAGTGTTAAATTTGAAATGTACATTATATTAAGGCTTTGCATCTAGGCTTTATGGCGTGCACCCCCAAGATTCTTGGAAAAAAAAAAGAGTTGCATCCTTCTGTAGAGAAAGAAATGACAAGGGTCATGTGAAGAACTTGGAAAAAGAGTAGTCGGATGAGGAGGAGAAAGTTTGGAATTTGGCTGATAGTTTGGTAGCTGTCACCACAGGAAATGAAGTCTGTAAACTTGGAAGTTTCATGTGTTGATCAAATATCGAACAAGTTGAGCTAAGTCCTTTCATAACTTTTCTTCCGTTTATCATCATCCTAGCACATTCTCGCTAGTTGCGGGGTCGGCTACAGGGATATTACTTCTCCAAACTAAGTGATTTTCACACACACATGTCATCTCTTAAACCAAGATCTTAGATATCCTCCTTAACCACCTTTATCCAAATTTTCAATGATCTACCTTTCCTTCTGCTGTTTCTATTAACCTTCCAATCTAAGATATTTCCGATACTCGGATTGAGTCCGTGTTTGATCTCCTCTTCACATGAGCAAACAATGTTAGACGTCTCTCCCTAATCTTATTATCTATGGGGCCTAAACCTAAAGAGCTTATAATCATTTCATTCCTAATTCTATCTTTTCACGTTTTGCCACACATCCATCTTAACATGCACATATCTGTTATTGCCTTCTTATGCATATGTAGATTTCATCCACCTTGCTCTAATCCTAATCCTAAATAATGAAAAACTTCACTCTCTAGGAGTTCTCGACCGTCAATCTCAATTGGGTTACCTATTCGTCTAGATTCAAGACCAAAGTTACAAGCTAAATATTCCATTTCTAAGCGACTAATTCTAAAACCTTTACTCTCAAGAGCTTCACGCCATCTATCTAATTTTTTATTTACATCTTTAATTTCGTCTATCAGGACAATATCATCTGCAAATAACATATACCAAGGCACCTCATCCTGAATATGTCCCATCAGCTCATCCATAACCAAAGCAAAGAGGTAAGGGCTTAAAGTCGATCCTCGATGAAGTTCTATTACCACATGAAATTCACATGACATCCCTTTATGTAGACCTCACACTAGTTATGGCACCTTCATACATATCTTTAATGATTTGATGTAGCATTGAAGCACATGCTTCCTTCTAAATATCCACCAGATTAATTCTTAGGTACTCTATCACAAGCTTTCTCTAAGTCGTTAAATACCATATGCAGACTCTTATGTTGTTCTCTATATTTTCTATTATTTGTCTAATAAAAAAAATAGCTTCCATTGTTGACTTACTTGGTATAAAATCAAATTGGTTCTCTGATACAGTAGTGATACTCCAAAGTCTCCGCTCTATCAGACTATCACTCCCTCCCATACCTACATGATATGACTCATAAGCTTAATCCCTTTGAGTAGTCCTATATAACTCTTTTATTCTTATAAATTAGTTCTATAATACTATGTCTCCAAGTTTCTGAATATTTCCTTATATCTAAAATCCTATTAAAGAGACTAGTCAGCCATTGGATCCCAACTTCCTCTAGACATTTCCATACCTCAATTGGTATCTCATCCGTTCCAATTGCCTTCCACGGTATCATCCTCTTCAGTGCTTCTGTTACTTCCTTAGCACTAGTTCTACGATGGAACACTAGATGTCTTACTTTCTGCATCTCATGTCTACCCACGCTTAACTTTTCCGTACTCTGCTTTGCTACTGAGTCTTTTGGCTTGTTTATATAGTTCATACAATCCTTGGTCTCTAGCTTCTTGCCAGTTCTTGAACTTTCTTTTCATTTCTCTAATGGCTTGTTGTACCACATTGTTCCACCACTATCTCTCTTTGTCGTGTTGTCCTTTCCCTTTAGTCTCTCCAAGTACTTCTCTCACCCCACTCCTTATATGGTTAGCCATGAGTTCAAATAACTCAGAGGTATCGATCTTATATAACTCAGAGGTATCGATCTTGTCCTTACGCTTTACAAAACTCCAGTCCCCTCCCCAAAAAAAATGAAACCGAATAACCCCTAAATATTTCGCTTGAATAGATTTAACGTTTTCTCCAAGTAGATTTTATTCCATCTTTTGCCTTGTTCTTTAACATTTAATAAATACAACACACCTCTACTTTAGTATTAGAAAAAATTTATGTTGTTTGTGGAATCATGTATTTTTTTTTTTAATATTTTTGATTTAAACTAGTTATATTCGTGTTTTGGTGCAGTATTTCTTGTATCAAATCCTCCGTGGGTTGAAATACATTCATTCAGCGAATGTTCTGCACAGGGATTTGAAGCCTAGCAATCTTCTCCTGAATGCAAATTGTGACCTGAAGATATGTGATTTTGGACTGGCACGTGTCACATCCGAAACAGATTTTATGACTGAATATGTTGTGACAAGGTGGTATCGGCCTCCTGAACTTTTGCTAAACTCGTCTGATTATACTGCAGCTATTGATGTATGGTCGGTGGGCTGCATTTTCGTGGAATTAATGGATCGTAAGCCCTTATTTCCTGGTAGAGATCACGTTCATCAGTTACGGCTACTTTTGGAGGTATCTATTCTTTCGGAAATTCCATTTGTATATCAAAGTTTTGTATGAGATTATCAGATTTTTTTATTGCCTTCGACATGTGTTTGACTATGTTGATTCAATTTTACCCTTTAGAATTCATTGTATTGTTATTGCTATTGAATACATAATAACAGAATCTCAGGAAATTGTGTTCCTTTCTTTGTACTTGTGAATGTAGACTTAATTGAGCCAGAATTTCTCATTCTTCCGATTCAAGAATCTCTAGTATAAGAGAGGATTACGTGATACTTTCTTTTAAGAAAATACGGGCAGCATAAACTTTTGTACTCGATGCATCATGCAGCTTCCAAAATCCCAGTTGAATTGGATTTTGTTTCGACTAGCAGATACTTTCGTGTGAGTTGAATAATTGGTTATCTGATATTGGGAATAGCTTGTCATGCCAGCGATGTGACATACATTAATCAGAATTAGTTTTGGAAATTATATGGTTCCTTGTATCTTTTGTACTCGATGCATCATGCAGATTCCAAAAACCTAGTTGAATTGGATGGTTTTGACTTGCAAATAATTCCGTATGAGTTGAAATACTTGGTTATCTGATATCAGGAATGGCTTGTTGGCGATGTGATTTTCATTAAAAGGGACTAGTTTTGGACATTATATGGTTCCTTTACGAAAGGAACATTATCTGTGTATATATACCTTAAAAATAAATAGAAAATAATATCCTGCTCATTACATTTAAAAACTTTGGCTGATGTATGTAATTTATACCGACTCGTAGAACCATGCTTGCTCATGAATACGATTCTTCTTGCTTTGCAGTTGATCGGTACCCCATCAGAATCTGAGATGGGGTGTCTGAATGAAAATGCTAAAAGATACATACAGCAACTCCCTCCTTATCATCGTCAATCATTTACCGAAAAGTTTTCTCGTGTCCACCCTCTCGCTATCGATCTTGTTGAGAAGATGCTGACATTCGATCCTAGACAAAGGATTACAGGTAAGAAACTTTGTCCTACCTTGTTTGATTCATTGAATTCAAACTGTTCTTATATCTTAGAAATTTGCTTACTTGTAATATGTTCATATCAGTTGAAGATGCATTGGCACATCCATATCTGAACTCATTGCATGATATAAGCGATGAGCCTATTTGCACGACACCTTTTACCTTCGACTTTGAGCAGCATGCTCTGACCGAGGAACAGATGAAGGAGCTGATTTACATGGAGGCTCTTGCATTCAATCCCGAATATCAGTGTGTGTGAATAGTTGTCATTTGGTACTAAATTACTGTATTTTGTCAAGTTTCAACTGTTTTATTTGATCTTTTATGGATCTATGTATATATCTATTGAACAAAAACTTGGATGGATTCGATTTTAGAATACATCCGGTGACTTATGATTTGGTTGTTCTGGAGTTATTTCATTTGTTCTTAATTTTGTGCAAGCTTTCTACGCTCGAAGGTTCAGGTTGATGGGTTTTTGTGGAAGTGAAACGTAGTTTTTGTTTAAATATAAGAAATATGTGATCGTATAATTATTTCAAAGGTAGGTTAAACTGTCTTGATTGATGTGTGAATGATTAGATAAATCAAATAGTTTTTTTTTTTAAAATATATAAACAACATAGTTGACAGTAAATATGTAATTCAAAATTCCTAAAACATAAAATGTAATCAAATGTCATTTCTTTCGACCATATCTAAATGTTTTAACCTACAAAAAATTCCAATAATTATGCTACCATGGCGTAGACAAAAATAACTTACTCGTACGAATCAAGGGACAATAAATCTTTGGAAAAGTCATGAATAATAAAAATTCTATTCCACATAACTAAATATGAGAATAGAACATCCAAAGCATATGAACCAACAATGCTCTACCATTATTGAAGCACAAAAGACAAGCTTGACAATGACCAAACACCATGCAACATATTCCCCAACTATATAACTCCATGATAGTTCTTCCTACAAGAACCCACCTCAAACCCAACCTCCATGGCTCACTCCATCCTCACCGAAATCGAGTCACTAACGCAAGCCTTAAGGCTCTTAGAAGCCTTCCATGCCTTCGACTCAGATAACGACGGTTCGATCGACGCTCAAGAGCTAAACGGGATCATGGGATCACTTGGGTACAACCTAAGTGGACAAGATATCAATGACATGATGCAGAAGGGAGACACAAACAAAGATGGGCTACTGAATATATCGGAGTTTCTTGATTTGAACGTTCAAAACTTGGGTTTTGGCGATTTCGGAAGCGCACTGAAAAGTGGTTTGCAAGAACTGAAGTTGAAAGAGGATGATTTGGTGTCAGGGGAAGAGTTGTGTGAAGTCATAGAGAATGTGGGGATTGAATTGTCTTTGGATGATTGTGAAGATATTGTGGCATCAATAGGTGGAGATGGGCATGCAGGGACAATAAGTTTTCAAGATTTGGAATTGATTGTGAATGCACTTGTTTGAAATTTAGCAGTGGCTTTTTTTTAATTTACATATAATGTAAAATAAGTACAAATAATCCAGTCTGTGGTTGGTGTTATCTTCTTTTTAATATCTTATGAAAAACAACATTTGATTAACTTCGATAATTTTTTAAATTAAATTTCATGTATTTTATAATTCAAGGAAATTGAAGTTCAATTTCTTTTATCTTTGGCTCTTTATGGAAATTAAATAAAATAAATTACACTTAGTACTTTTGCATTCCTTTTCACTCCATGGAGGCACCTGTACGTACCAATCTCTTACACACATCAATACTTGTATTGTCTCTGAAGCTAGCTAATGATGCGCGGTAAGCTTTTTCATATAATGTTCATAGACATTGGAGTTATAATATGTCAAGTATAACATATTTCAAATTATTATGATTTTTTACAAAATGAAAATTTTCAAATACATCGTGCAATTCCGAGTTTATATATTAATTAATAATACGATAAAATATCGTTTATAGTTTTCATATGATCATGATCAGAGTAGAAGACGTGGTTAATTTTTGGGTTTTTTATTATTATTATATCGGGATCAAATTTCATGGTTACGAGATTTTTCAAGTTTATCTTGTGTGTTAAGATATTAATGCATGGTACGTAGAGCTAGCATTGATTCTTTCCTTGATCTTTATCCTTTATTTTCCGATCTCTTTGTAAGGAAGCTAAGCATCGATTCTATTCTTTTATTCCTTTTCTTTATTAAAGAAATAGAGTATTGATTCTTATATATGCATGTACGTTATTTTTCTCAACTTTAATAATTAGTGGGAATCGAATCTTGATTGCAGGTGTACGTTTTCTCGAAGAATTTGAACAACGGATTCTTATAATGTCTATATATAGATATCCGTGCATGAAAGCTCTTCCATCTCAAACCATGGCTCAGTCCTACCACAAACAAATCAAGCCGTTCAAGCATGCCTTAAGTCTCATCAAAGAATTCCATGCTGCCGATTCCGACAAGAATGGATCGATCAATGCTCAAGAACTTGAAAAAATCAGAGGATTACCTCTGACGAAAGTGGCGAATATCAGGGCCACGTTGCGCAGAAACGGGGAACTAAGCATCCCAATGTTTCTTGATCTGTGCGTCGACAAATTCGGCCCTACTGATGAATTCGGAAAAGCACTTAAAAGTGCTATAACGCGTATGAACTCGGGAAGGGGTACTTTGACAGGGGAAGAACTGCGTAACGCTATGGTCGGAGAAGGGATTCAGTTCTCTCCCTCTGATTCTGAAGAACTCGTGGCATCAATTACTAATTTTGGGACTCAAGCTGTTATAAGTTTCAAGGATTTGGAACTTGTGGTGAATGCCCTTGTTTGATGCAAAATCTGCTTGCATTTTATCTATAATATATACTATATAAAGTGATGTAATCATGAGAAATAAGAACTTTATTTTGGTATATGTTATTCTGTCTTTTGTAATGCGTTTGGTTGCATTGGAGAATTTGAATTTGTTTTCAATTAGGGAATGTTTTTTCTATTGAAGTTTTCATTAAATCTATAAACAAGATCAATTTTAAAAATAGGGTAGGTCTCTTGTGAGACGGTCTCACGAATCTTTATCTGTGAGACGGGTCAACCCTGCCGATATTTACAATAAAAAGTAATACTCTTAGCATAAAAAGTAATATTTTTTCATGGATGACCCAAATAAGAGATATGTCTCACAAAATACGACCCGTGAGATCGCCTCACACAAGTTTTTTGTCATCTTAAAAATAATGCCATCAGTGGGAAATTTAAAATTTCCATATATTACATTTCATTCTAAATTGCCAATTAGAAAAAGGTGGAAAAAAGATCACGTTTGAATCAGCTCGGGCCATCATAAAAGCCCATTGGGCTTTAGGCAACACAAATTGGCCAATATTATTCAATTTGGTGGACTGAAAACGAAATCCTCAGTTACACTTAATGCTTCAAGACATCCTACACTTTACTCAAACAAACCTTGTTTACAAAAATTATTAAAAAGGAAATGCACTAAACACCAAAAATAAATCACAGACAAAACATTTGATTCATCTATTTTTTTAATTAAAAAAATCATCAATATATTTTTTTAATCATTTATTGTACTTGAGATATAATTTATTATCTATTTGTTTAAAATAATATATGAATCGAATATTTAATTAATGATAAATTGTATTTTGTTCATACATGTTGTTTAATGCGTTTAGTTTTTAATAATTTTTGCAAACAGAATTTATTTTAGTAAAATATAACACGAATGGAAGAACTAAGTACAACAGTGAGTTTCAACCCTTACTACTAGGCCCAAACACTATGCCCATTTTCCATAGCGGCTATATATTTATATTTAAGATGGATTATAATTTTGGCTTTTGTTTCTATATAACACATAATTTTTTTTTCATATTTTGATTAATAAATGAATAAAAAATACGTACCAAAATTTTTATTAAATACGAAACAAGTACGTGTTGGTTCGAAAAATCTAAAATTGTATTTAGATTGAGATATTTGATATGTACATGAAACAAAGATTTGCAATTCATTGATATGAAAAAAGAATACAACTAAAAAAAAAATCAAAATTCTCGATTTAAAGTTCACCCAACAAGACGAGTGGTTTGTATTGAGGATTTAAAATCCTTTAGATTGAAAATGATATTCATGAGCAGAACTTTATAGTTTTATGTATGTTGTTCTTAAATTAGATAAATATATTTGATGATATGATAAAAATCATATTAAATCCTTAATTATGTTTTTGAGATATTACTTGAATCACATCTAGTTGCCATGAACAATAAAATTCTATTTTAACTCAGAACTTTTAACCCTAATCATGGTACGCCTTTTATGTACAATTTGTTGGATTAAATGTGAGGTTTATGGGCTTGAGGTTTATGGGTTTTTCCATGTAAGTGGATGGAAATTCGAAAAGATGGGTTTGTCCCACATTAGAAAATTAAAGTGGTATAGTTAAATTTATATTGTGTTACACTTTGTGGAGGTGTAATAATGATTGGTCAAGAGGCTCTCTCTCACGCACGTCGGCACAGGGGGTGCAAATCATTGGCCCGATTTGCAATGGAAAAAGGCTTGACTTGTGTGCAAGCGTAAGAGCGCGACCTGGGTGAGTCGAATGTCGGACCGATCAAGGCAAAAATCACCTAGCAGTCTATGCCATCTTTTGTTATTTTATTTTTTTGGTTGAGACCTTTCACATGGCTTGGCTTTTGGTGCTTCGCCTCCCCAACTCTTGGTGCCTAGCCAAGAAAGACACGCCGAAATCCACTTTCTCCTACTACTCTACGTTCTTCTTCTGTTCGTTTTACAGATTTTGCTCATTACGTGGTTTGTTTCAGATATGGCTACTGAAACCAGCGTGCAAAGGGAACTGGTCATGTTGTCCCTACTGTGGCTCAGGTTGTCCCTCATGCAACCCCACGTGCTGCTGCGGTTGCTGTCCCAGCCAGTCACGGTGAAAAACCTGAGAAGTTCACTGGTGTGGACTTCAAAAGGTGGCAGTAGAAGATGCTGTTCTACTTGACGATGATGTACTTGACCAGATTCCTGTCTGAGGATGCTCCTAAACTCAATGAGGGTGAGGGAGATGTTGAATCTGTTAGTGCGGTTGAGGCATGGAATCATTCTGATTTCTTATACCGAAACTATGTACTAAACGGATTGGCCGATTCGCTCAACAACGTGTTTTACGAAAAGAAAACAGCTAAAGAGCTATGGGAATTCCTTGACAGAAAGTACAAAACTTAGGATGCTGGGGCCAAGAAGTTTCTTGTTGGCCGCTTTCTGGACTTTAAAATGGTGTATTCAAAACCGATTATCAGCCAAGTTCAAGAACTCCAAGTGATTATTCACGAGATTCACGGTGAGGGAATGACTTTGAGCGAATCATTCCAAGTGGCTGCTATTGTTGAGAAGCTACCACCAGCTTGGAAGGATTTCAAAAATTACTTGAAGCACAAGCGAAATGAGATGAATGTTGAAGAGCTCATTGTTCGACTTCGTATCGAGGAAGACAACAAGAGTTCGGAAAGACGATTGTTTTCTCATGTATATGCTAAAGCAAATATTGTCGAGCATGGTCAAAGCTCGAAAAATAGAACATTTTCCTCCTCCAACAAAAGGTAGAACATGGGACCCAAAGGAGGCATTTCAAAGAAGAAGTTCTATGGAAATACTATAACTGTGATAGCATGGGTCATAAGGCAACAGAGATAACTCCAGTTGAGAGTAGTTGTCTAATGGTATTATGTCTACGACGTATATGCCTAGACTTACCATTATACATTTTATTTTGTGCCCTTCCAATCGCAGATTGGCTATCACAATGTATGCTTATAGCCGACACTGGTTTTTCCCATCCTGGAACATCTTTTAAGAAGTGAAGCAACCATTCAGCCTCTTCAGCACACTTCTCAACAGATATAAACTCAGATTCCATCGTAGATCTGGCTATTACAGTTTGTTTAGAAGATTTTCACGCAATTACAGCACCTCCTAAAGTGAATACAAATCCACTTGTATATTTTGAGTCTTTCATATCATATATCAAATTTGCATTGTTGTATCTTTCAATAACAGCATGATATCTGGTATAATGCAGCTCATGATCACGAGTGTACCTTAATTTTCTTAGCAGTCTGATAATTGCTTTCCAGTGTTCAACTCCTGGATTACTCGTGAATCTACTCAATTTGCTCACTGCATAAGCTATATCTGGTATTGTACAACTCATTAAGTACATCAGACTTCCAATGACTCGAGAGTATTCTAATTGAGACATAGTCTCACCTCGATTCTTTGATCGATGCTGACTGGTATCTATCGGAGTTCTAGCCAATGCAGAGTCATCATTATTGAATTTCTCAAGTATTTTGTCAACATAATGTGACTGACTTAGGACTAGCCCTTCTTATGTTCTATGGATTTTAATTCCAAGGATTACATCGGCTAAGCCCAAATCTTTCATATCAGATCTTGAGTTCAATAACTTCTTGGTGGATTTGATAATCTTATCATTACTACCAATGATAAGTATGTCATCTACATAAAGTCATAAAATGACATATCCATTTTCAGTGGTTTTTATGTTTACACATTTGTTACATTCACTGAATTTAAATCCACTTTCTATCATAGCTATATCAAATTTTTCATGTCATTGTTTTGGTGCTTGTTTTAAGCCATATAGAGACTTCACCATTTTACAAACCTTGTTTTCTTGTCTAGTCGCAGAAAATCCTTCAGGTTGTTCCATGTAAATTTCCTCTTCTAAATCTCCATTTAGAAAAGATATCTTTACATCCATTTGGTGTACTTCAAGATTTCGCAAGGCGCCAATCACAAGTATCACACGAATAGAGGTTATTCTCGATACAGGAGAATATGTGTCAAAGTAATCAAGCCATTCACATTGATGGTAAGCTTTAATTACCAATCTGGCTTTATACTTATCTATTGTTCCATCTGATTTCATTTTCTTTTTGAAAACCAATTTACAGCCTAGTGGTTTGCTTCCCACAGGAAGATTTACTAATTCCCACGTATGGTTTTGTAAAATGGATTCCATTTCGGAATTGATAGCCTCTTTCCATAGAAGTCCCTCAGATGAACTCATTGCTTCCTTGAAGCTTTGAGGTTCACTTTCCATCATGAAAGTGATGAAATCCGGACCAAAGGATTTTTCAATCCTAGCTCTCTTGCCACGTCTAGGTTCCATATCTTGATCAAGCCCTTGTTCTTCATCAATTGTCTCATATAATCTTTTGGATGAATTTGGCTCTTCCTTAGATTTGTATGGAAACATGTATTCAAAGAACGAAACATTTCTTGATTCCATTATCATATTCTTTTGAATATCAGGTATTTGAGATTCATGTACAAGAAAACGATATGCGCTACTGTTTTGAGCATATCCAATGAAAATGCAATCAACAGTTTTTGGTCCAATCTTTACTTTCTTTGGAGTAGGTACTGCTACCTTGGCAAGACCCCCCCACACTCGCAAGTATTGGTAGGAAGGACTTCTATCTTTCCATAATTCGTATGGACTTTTATCTTGCTTTTTCTGGGGCACCTTATTTAAAAGATAATTTGCTGTTAGAACAGCTTACCCCTACATGTTCTGTGGTAAACCAGAACTTAATGACAACGCATTCATCATTTCTTTCAAGGTGCGATTCTTTCTCTCTGCAATGCCATTTTGCTGAGGAGAATAAGGTGCAGTTCTTTAATGTTTGATACCGTGTTGAGCAAAAAACTCAGCAAATGGCGATTCATATTCACCTTCACGATCACTTCTTAGCACCTTAATTTTCTTGCTAAGTTGGTTTTCAACTTCACTCTAATATTGGAAAAATTTGTCAATAGTTTCATCCTTACTTTTGAGGAGATACACATAAGAAAATTTTGTGCTATCGTCATCAAAAATAATGAATTATTTATTTTCACCACGAGTTTGTACACCTTTTAAATCACATATATCACTGTGAATTATATCAAGTGGCTCACTATTTCTTTCAATTATTCGAAAAGATGATCTCGTTAGTTTTGTCTCAACACAAGTTTCACATTTGTGTTGTTTATCAATTCGGAATGCATGAATGATTTTCATGTTAATTAGTCTACGAATTGTAACATGTCCAAGTCTACCATGCCATAAACAAGAAGACTCAAAAAAGTAAGCAAAAGTATTAACTTTATTCATCACGAGCTTAATAGCCATTACATTGAGTTTGAATAAACCATTACATACATAACCTTTGCCAACAAACATTTGACTTTTCGACAAAACCATCTTATCTGACTCGAAGACAATGCAGAAACCATGCTTGTCAAGAAGCGACCCAGACAACAAGTTCTTGCGGATGTCAGGTACATACAACACATTGTTCAAAGTCAGTTCTTTTCCAGATGTCTTCTTTATGACAACTTTTCCTTGACCCTTGATTTTAGAAGTAGCAGAATTTCTCATGAATAGTTTTTCCCCATTCTCAGATTCCTCAAGAGTTGCAAACACCTCCTTGTCCGAGCAAACATGACGAGTGGCACCAGTGTCAGTCCACCACTCTCTTGGGTTAGAACCCACCAGATTAACTTCTGATATTACAGCACAGAGGTTCATGTTCGAAACCTCTTTAGATATGTTCTCTACCACATTCGCCTCTCGGTTTCTCTTTGGCTTCTTGCTAAGAAAATTAAGGTACACTCGTGATCATGAGCTGCACTATACCAGATATCATGCTTTTATTGTAAGATACAACAATGCAAATTTGATATATGATATGAAAGACTCAAAATATACAAGTAGATTTGTATTCACTTTAGGAGGTGCTGCAATTGCGTGAAAATCTTCTAAACAAACTGTAATAGCCAGATCTACGATGGAATCTGAGTTTATATCTCTTGAGAAGTGTGCTGAAGAGGCTGAATGGCTGCTTCACTTCTTAAAAGATGTTCCAGGATGGGAAAAACCAGTGCCGGCTATAAGCATACATTGTGATAGCCAATCTGCAATTGGAAGGACACAAAATAAAATGTATAATGGTAAGTCTAGGCATATACGTCGTAGACATAATACCATTAGACAACTACTCTCAACTGGAGTTATCTCTGTTGACTATGTAAAGTCAAAGAATAATATAGCGGATCCGCTGATCAAAGGGTTAAACAGAGAGTTAGTTGCGAAATCGTCAAGGGGAATGGGGCTCGAGCCTATAGAATAAATTGGTGCGAAGGAAAACCCAACCTACGCTGACTGGAGATCCCCAAGAACTAGGTTCAATGGGACAACCTAATCGCACTAATTTGGAGAATCACTGTGGGGGTTATCCGTAGTCCATTCCTATTATGAAACAGTGAATGTTGAGGATAAGCTTGCGGCTTTTAATGATTCTGATGAGAAGCAATATAGAATCACCTATGTGAGAGAGAAGTAGGGTCGCTTCGAAAGAATTGCAGGGCTCAATTCTAGACCCTCTCGCAGAACCATGCGTGTGTTCATGGCCAAAACGAACACAATCATGAGAACTTAAATAATATCAGGGAGAGCTTGTGTGAAGTATATCATAATTTACACAAACGGATGTAAAGTTCACGGACATCACGTCTACTGTCAACCAGTTAATTAATATGCTTTCACAAATGAAGGTTCAAAGGGTAACACCTATCTATCCTATGCAAGACTCAACTGTTGAACTTTATCTGAAAATCCTTTCATATAACTTTCAATTTCCATTCATGTGGGGGATTATTGGATTAAATGTGAGGTTTATGGACTTTTCCATGTAAGTGAATGGAAATTTTGGAAAGGTGTGTTTGTCCCACATCGGAAAAATAAAGTGGCATAGTTAAGTTTATATTGTGTTACACTTTATGGAGGTGTAACAATGATTGGTCAAGAGGCTCTCTCTCACGCACGTAGGTGCAGGGGGTGCAAATCATGGGCCCGATTTGCAGTGAAAAAAGGCTAGACTTGTTGCAAGCGTACGAGCACGACCTGGGTGCGTCGAATGTAAGACCGATCAAGGAAAAAATCGCCTAGCAGTCTATGTCATCTTTTGTTATTTTATTTTTTCGGTTGAGACCTTTCACATGGCTTGGCTTTTGATGCTTCGCCTCCCCAACTCTTGGTGCTTCATCTACCGTCTTTAAGGCAACCTTTGGTCTTTCGTATGGATGGTATTGACATGTATAAATAGGGGATGTGTCTAGCCAAGAAAGACACACCGAAATCCACTTTCTCCTGCTACTCTGCGTTCTGCTTCTGCTCGTTTTACTGTGCCTCTGCTTCTGCTCGCTTTGCTGCACTTCTGCTCCTACTCCGTCCACTGATAAAGTTCAGGTACTGTTTTGTTCGCTAGAATAGTGATTTGTATGATATCACTGCTGGTCTGCCCGTTGTATTTGGGAAACAGACGTCCGCTGAAACCTCGAAGCACATACCGGAGGGGGCGAATCTGTTTTAAGAAAACTGTACAAGCTACAGGCATCGATTTGGTTTTGTTTTCTTTTACACGATTGTCATACTGTAAACAACACGCTCGTTTTGATTATCGCTTTATCTTTACGAGTTCGTTTCTACGCTACTGTGGTTAGCATTTTTCCTAACACAATTATCTATATTAGTCTTGTATTTTTTTATCTCAAATATTATACTGACTTGACCGTTGGTTTGGCTTCGCCTCCGGCTTCCGGACGGAGTCATCTCACCCATTTTCTTTGATACATAGTTATGTTTTTGGGCGGTTCGATTCGAATCCATTGAAAAAATCAGTTCGTGATAATAGGTTCAAGGTATTTTAATGTGTGTGTGTGTTTTTTTATGACATCAATGGTGCGGTATGTGAAAAACGAAATATAAACTCATGATTTGTTTCTATCTGGTTGAATTAAGAAGGAGAATAAAACATTTTACTATGTTGTGTGTCTTTTTTTTCAAGAACTGTACCGTTGTGCTCTATATATGTGTCCCCGCCGCCAAGCGCACAACACTACTCCTTAACAATTCACCACCTTCACTATTACACTCCTGCCGAGAACCAAGATTTGAGGTGTCTACCCGAAGTGCGCTTCACCATGAGCTGCTCGGCTGAGCACCTGTCTTGTTTCACTTCTCATATCACTACCGCTTAGGGCCGAAAGTAAACAAATTTGAATACTTTACATATTCAAGAGAAGAATCTCGAGGCCAATTGTCACTACAAGAAAAATGATTTTCCGCAGCACGTCATCAACAGCGTGCATTAAAAGCATGCTGCGAATATTACTTTTAATGGCGTGCACCCATATGTGCGCTGTTAATATTGTTGCACTTGACAGAAATAACGGCGTGCATTAAAAGCACGCTGCGGATAGTAATATCCGCAACATGCATTTATGTGTGCTGTTAATAAATTATATAAACGACAGCGTGCAGTTATATGTGAGCTGTTAATAACCTATGCAATTTTTGCAACGCACAATAAAAGCACGCCGTTAATAGTATTATTAACAGTGTGCATATTTATTTGCGCTGTTAATAGTAAAAAAAAATTTAAAAAAATCGTTTCTAAACTAATACAACGTACATTAATCGCACGCCATCAATATGATTATTTACGGCATGAAAATTGGCACGCTGATAAATAAATTAGTGACGGTTTTGTGTAAACCGTCGCTAAATAACGACGGTTTTGTTTAAACCGTCGAAAATTTTAAATTAGCGACGGTTCTAAAATTACCGTCGCTATCAGTCGCTAATTGCGAAGATTTTTAATAACCGTCGCATTGATAAACAACCGTCTCTCTAAAACCGTCACAAAATGTCTATAAATATCCACATTTTCGATCTATTCTTCGACACCACTTCACAACACTTAAAATTTTTCTCTCATTTTAGTTTCGATTTAGGGTACGTTTTTTCGTTTCAATTTTTGGTTAATTTTTAACTGTTAGTTAAAATCATGAGTATGGTTAGCATAGTCAGATTTTAAGTTTTTTTTATAAATTTATTAAATTATAAAAGTAATTTTTTTTATTTTAACAAAAAACTTTAAACCCGTCGCTAATTTTAGCGACGGTATAAGAAATCCGTCCCTAAAATTAGCGACGGCTTTGTTAAAAACCGTCGCTAATTTTAGATGTTGCATATGAATAGTAGCGGTGTACATTGTACGCTGCGAATAATTGTATTAACGGCATACATATGTACGCCGCGGAAAATAGTATTAACAGCGTGCACATGTACGCCGCAGATAATCTTGAACTTTCAACAGCTTGCAATTGTGCAGCGTGCAATGTGCGCTGCGGAAAGAGAATTTGGGCGCTGTAAAAAGTCATTTTTGTTGTAATGTGTATTTCATTCGATGACGAAGATTCAACGAAATCTCAGTTAGGGAAGTACTGTGAGCACCATCTTTTCCATCTTGGCCATGGACCGACAATTTTTTCTGGACAGTTGTTGAATTTGCGGCTAGTTCCGGGTTTGCCATTCTACTCCGCTTCCCATAAAACTCTGCCACAATGCTCCTTTGCTTCATCATGATTTCTCCTCCTCGTGGGGTTTGGATTTTGCCATGCTCA
Source organism: Primulina huaijiensis (assembly GCF_012295235.1). Classification (NCBI taxonomy): domain Eukaryota; kingdom Viridiplantae; phylum Streptophyta; class Magnoliopsida; order Lamiales; family Gesneriaceae; genus Primulina; species Primulina huaijiensis. Next base: position 19,572,336 of record NC_133323.1, read on the forward strand.
TTAGTGATTCCTAATCATTTATCAGTGACATTACGAATATTAACAAGAGAAATTTGTAACTATTAGCAGCATTCTGAAAAACTGCTTATATTGAATATTTGTAACATCGGTTTTCACAAACTTTGTCCTATGAACCGTTGTTATTGCTCTATTCTTTTACGATTGGTTTGAAAATTATGTCTTTTGAATATTTTTAGTATTGGCTATATGTACCACTACTAACTGTGGCTATATAAACCACTACTAACTGCTCTTGTTTATATAACTATTAGAAAAATTATGGAAACCAGTCATATTGAATATTTTTAACAATCGTTTCACAAAACAGGTGCTATGAACCGCTTTTATTGCTCTATTCTTTTAGGATTGGTTTCAAAATTACACCTGCTGAATACTTTTTAATATCTGTTTTATAAACCGCTACTACAAACTGCTCATATTGATATAACTATTAGGAACATTATGAAAACTGCTCATACTGAATAGTTTTAACAACGGTTTTTACAGAACTGGTATTGTTGACAGATTTTATTGCTATGATTTATTTAGGATTGGAAATTGCACCTATTGAATATTTTTTTTATTGGTTGTATAAATCGCTGCTGCAAAATTCTCTTGTTGATATAACTATTAGGAGCATTATGAAAACTATTCATATTAAACATTTGTAACATTGATTTTCGTAGAACTGGTGTTGTTGAAAACTTTTATTGCTTTATTTTTGTAGGGTTGGTTGGGAAATTGTACCTATTGAATAATTTAAGTACAGATTATATGATCAACTGCTACTAGGAGCATTCTAAGCACTGATCATATGTATAAATATTTTACATATACACATGTAAGCATACATTATGTATACATAAATATATATGATATATACACATATATATGTATATACATTACATGTAAACGATACAGAAACAAAATAAATAGGAAAAATAACACAAAACAAAAAAAATCACAATCTCCTCAATGGGTGAGCTAAAAGCTCAGTTTAACTGAAATAATAGACAGGATCCAATTAAATCAGAAATTCTATTCGATTTAATCAATAGTTTGGTTTTCTTTTAAAAAAAATATTCGTCAATTTGATTTTATCAGTTTGATATCTACTTTGAATTTAAAAATTCGGTTAAACTGATTATAAACCGATATATATTTTTAAATATTTAAATTAATTTTAAAAAGCCAATTATTATTGGTCTTACTTTTAAAAATTAAATTTAAAAAATCAATTTTAAAAAACCAATTATTATAAACCATATTTCATAAACCCACTAGAATCACCCAACTTCATCTTCATCGTTCTTTCGTCTAATTTTTGTCCATCGCTCTGATTTCTCTTCACTTTTACCCCAACCGAATAAATTTTGAACCAACGAGAAGTAAATCTTTTAAATTTTGTTTCTCATTTTTTCTCATGTTTATTTGAGAAAATGAATTTATAAACCGAGCAATATACTTATAGATTTTATTTAGTTTTAAGTTTTCTACTAATCTATTTGGAAATTTTATTATGTTTTGAGTTTTCTTCTAATTTAGTGGCGGCCATAATGTTCAATGGAAAATGGCCTACTCGATTCAATTCTAATGGCTTTGATTGATTAAATAATTGTTATTGTAACTTAATGAGTGAGGGTGAAGCATTCAATTAGTTAATATCAGAAGTGTGTGTTGACATACATATGATGGAGCCCTAAATCCAAATGTGAATTGTCTATGAGTACCTGTTGAAAAAATTATTTGTTTGCACTCCCTGATCCACAATAAATTGTGTTTTCATTCCCTAAGTATACATTTTTTTGGATGAAATTCAATACAAAACATTAAAAAATGTACCCTTGGTTCATGATAGATATTTAGGGAAATATACACGATCAACCATTTTTTTTAAAAAAAAAAGTTGTTGACTATAGTTAGAAAACAAAATACCAGGTCCATGATTTCTCTACAAAATACTTGGTCCATGATTTCTCTACTTGATAAGAATATTATATTTTGTAGCTTCACAACAAACATAGTTTCATCTATTAAGCGATACTGACCATTTTTCAAATACGAGTAATTTGGTGTTCTTGTAAATGGGAAGAATAAGAATATAACATTAAACTTGGTATACTTTTCACTATATGTGTCAAAATAAAGGTGTATGTAATTAAATCTTACAATTAAACTTTCAGTCCTCGAATTGGGTTACAAAAAGAGGATTTGTTTGCCTATGTTTTCGGTGTTTTCGGAGGTTTAATTTAATTTTAAAGCGTTTTTTTAAACATATAGGAAGTGATATATAGTGTACGATCGGACACTTGCCATGTGCCAATCACTTTCATAGTAGACATCTGTCAATAATTACACTCATGCAATATTGCAGGAGAGTCAAACATGTGACACTGACTCTGATAAAAAATGTGGAATTGAAGTTTTTGTCAATTTATCAAAAGCTATGACTGATAGCCACGAATCTAATATTTTAAAATGCACTCATGGTCAAAACATCATGTTTTGATAAGTGTTGCTCAATAATATATATAATTTGGTTATTTTTTAGAAAATAAAAGAAAATGTAGTAGAACAGTTGAACCATAAAAGTTTGTAATTCGTTTGTAATTTTATTTTTTAATATTATATTTGGTATTTATAAATTTTAAACTATAATATATATTGTTATATAATTTTTTGGAAGGGGAGAAAAGTTATATTAAAAGTTTATAATAAACTGAGAGGTGAAAATAAAATGTAATCAGACATTAGTTTTGTTTTTGAAAATGAGAAAATACGTTTGAAAACATCAAATTATAAACAAAGTCCAAGTTTCCCATCAACACGCATATACCATAAAAAATAAAATTTATCATCTTCCTCAATCATTTTCTCTCTTCTCGTAACTTCTCTCTCCCCATAAACAAAATCTCAACCAAATCCGTTATATCATTTAAATTTTTCTCCCTCTCTCAATATCTTTTCTTTTATTCGTTGATTATAATTTTCAAAATATTTGAACCATCATATGATAAAATTATCTTAACATCATTATTTGCATATAAATTACACGAAATCGTTATTTCGTAAATAAAATTAATTTTTTTAATGATTCATAAAAATTGGGAATGGATGGGAAAAACTCGATTTTTTAATAATAATTAAAAAAAATAATTTTTATCATGGATATTGGTGGTTTGGTTTGTTTAATCTCGTATTCAAATGAGTTGATAAAATCATAACTCAACCTAATTTTTTATAGACAGATTGCGTGCACCCCACTCTGTTAGAGATATTCAATATTCAATGTCTCAATCAAATTCTCTTCTTGTTATTTATATTTGAATTTCATAAAAAAATATTAGCATTTAAATTTATAAAACCAAAATATCTTAAATAATTGGTTGCATTAATTTAACGAAACAACGTTCACATGCAGCTCACTAAGTATACACTAAATTAATTAAGCTATTTTCGCACTCTTCCTCCGTCAAAATTTCAAATAATACAGGATCTAACTTGTGGTCATCTCTCTTAATAATCCACCAAAGTTTCTCCACAAAAAGTTCCCTACATTTTAAAAATTGTGGTGATAAAGATAAACCACCAAAGTTTCTCCAATTTAAAAAAATCTGAGAAGATAAACATCCATTTAAAATTTTGAAATGCCTTAATCTGAAACATTTTCCTTCATATTAAAGTTTGAAATGTCATCATATGAAAATATAAACATCCAAGTCTTTCATCAAATTCTCTTCTTCTCTCATCATTCACTTCTTCTTTATACGGAATATTGCTTTTTCTTTTGGCATTTGGAGGTAATTTATTTTCCTGCTTGTGATTACTTTTTGCACTACCAATATTTGTATAACGTTCTTTACATGGTTATACGATTTCTTGAATCTTGATCAATTGGAAATTTATAGATTAATGTGATTTGTTTCATACTTAGTTCGTCACGTGTATATAGGAACACATATATCTAGAAATGGAAGATAAAATGAAAAGTATGGAAGAACAAAGGCAAGAAGAAATGGAGCGGATGAGACAGATACATGAACATCAACTTCAAAATTTTACAAGATTCTTTCAAAATATGATAACTGGAAGTGCTGGAGGATCTCGTGAGCCATAATTATTACCAACATACGTAGCCACATATTGAATACTAATGAATTGATTCTAAAGTACTTATATAAATGCATAATCTTAAATTAAATTTTTTTTCTAGATGGAAGCTATCATGACAGATATTTTGCAACAACAGACAAATACTCAACAAAATGCACATGAAAGTCGAAGATCTCCATCAATGTTAGAGTCGGACAGTGATTAGAAGAAATTTGAAAAACATGTTTATTTTATCAATTGAATTTGAAATATTTTGGATTATTTTATATTATAAATTGGAGTATTATTGATATTTTGTGTGGATAATAGTGCTTTGTTAATTAATGGTAACATTCATTTTGTGGATTGAAATATTAAATATGAATTTTTTTATTGCTTATTTGATTAATATTTATTTATCTATTTTATTGGTTGATGAATTGTTTGCGAAATAATGTATATTTGTTTTAAATAAAATACAGTAAAAGGGTAAATTATTGCTAAATTAGATTTATGAGCAATTCCAAATAATTTTATTAAAATCATTTTAAATTATTGGCTCAATCATTGTTTCTATATCTTTTGTTTTACGAACGATTTGAAATAATTCTTAAATTCACTGGTTGAAAATGGTCCTAAATTGCTCCAAATTTACCGCTACATGATTGGTTTTGAAGTGTTTTTAAAATTATTAATTTCAAGAATGATTAGAAACCGTCCTAATATTCTTGGCTTGAGGAACGGTTCCAAGACGTTCCTACATCCAGTACCTTTTCAAAAGTAGTTTACAACTGCTCTTAAATTCATGTATTTAGAAATGGTTTAAAACTACTCTCATATCAACAACATATAGGAACAGAGGAAAACCATTCTTATTACCAACTATTTCCAAAGAGGTTTGACATCGGTCCTATATTCCTCGCTCCTATATCGATGACATATAGGTGTGATTTGCAACCGCTCTAAAAGCCGTGATATGCACGACGTGTATGATCGGCGTCAAACTGTTCTTCAGTTGCTGCCATCAATAGTAAAACACTCTTATATTGATGGCGTGTAGGATCAGTGAAAAATGACCTTTCTTAAACCTCACTCTTTTTAGAACGCTTTGAAGCGGCTCCTAAATGCACAACTACGGGAGCGGTCCAAAACCGTTGTAATATTCACAATATGTACAATTAGTTTCAAACCGCGCTTTAATTGCTAACATCAATAGCGATTGCAAATCGCTCTTATATCCATGGCATGTGGGAGCGGTGTAAGAATGTTCTTACACTTCACGCCTTTTAGAACACTTTGAAACGGTTCCAATTTGACTACTTTCGATATTCAAGAGAAGGATCTCGAGGCCAATTGTATTTCATTCGATGACGAAGGTTCAACGAAATCTCAGTTAAGGAAGTACTGTGAGCACCATCTTTTCCATCTCGGCCATGGACCGAAAATTTTTTCTGGACAGTTGTTGAATTTGCGGCTAGTTCCGAGTTTGCCATTCTACACTGCTTCCCATAAAACTCTGCCACAATGCTCCACTCCTTCACCGTGATTTCTCCTCCTCGTGGGGTTTGGATTTTGCCATGCTCATTAGTGATTCATAATCATTTATCAGTGACATTACAAATATTACATCGGGTTCTGGCTAGTTACCTCAATCGGGCTCTCCAATATCATTCGGTGGGGCTTGAGTTGCGACTTAGATTTTGGATTTACAAATCTTTTTGGTTGGCTCAAATATACATCATGATTTATTTGTGGACTTGTACTTTGTCGTGGTTGGCTTCTTCAACTCCATGCTACGTACTGAAAATAGTCACAGCTTTGTTGTTTCAACACGTTTAATGTTTTGCCCAAGTCAATCTTCTATATCTTGATGCTGTTTGCACACTTTTGGTGTCTTTTCTATGTTGGGACATCGTATTCTCGCACCCAAGACACAGCAGAAGTTTAAAATTTTTGTTCTTGGGCGTCATGTGTTTAGAAACATTCATAGGACGTTTAGGATTATACTTTTGCGTATTAAACGCTGAATTCCAAACTATTCTGATGTACCCACGCCGTGTTGCCCCATTAATATTTTTGAAATGGGAACCAAACCCGGAAAAACAAGGATCGTGATAGATATGAGGGTAGGGATGTAATTCGAAGACTATGATGAAGATGACAAACCCAACTTCACCCCATTTTCATCCCTCCACCTACTATACACACTTTGTCACACAAAACCCTTGTGACACCTCCACTGCCACGTGTTGTGATTCGTGACCATATACTTTAATGTTTTTACGAATCTATCAAAAGGAATCAACTTTTGTCACACAAATTAAAATCCCTTGTGACACCTCCACTGCCACGTTTTGTATAGTTTAATGTTTATCCGAATGTATCAAAGAATCAACTTTTTCACCTTTAAACGACTTTTTCACATATACCAACTGATTCATTCGTATAAGCACACAAAATCTCCACACGCGTGCAAAAGTATCCCAATGATTTAACTTTATCTTTACACTTAAACTAGCCGACATACGTACACATGGTGTTTATTTAATATAATATATAAATAATTTATCTATATACATATACTATATACTGATAATATATATATATTTTTCCAAATATTTAGTTTCTTTATGATTTTTTTCTAAAAAACTATTTTTAAGTACTTGATTCATTAATGATTTGCAACGTTATTAGTTCAGGAAAAGGTAGACAAAAGTTGAAATCATTCATAAATCCACGGAATGAAATCTTCATATCAATATATGATGGGGTAAAAGTCAAAAAAAAAAACATTTGTTTTGTATGACAAGTCTTATACCCTAATTTCGTCGGGAAAAAAAAACGATTATCCAATTTTGATAAAAATAGAGTACACATATACCAACTGATTCATTCATATGAGTCACTAGACAACCTTCTATCCGACTTTCCAATTAGTTATTATTTATCGAGTAGATTAGTCTGTAGTTAAGGTTTTATGTCATTAGTATTTTGATCTAAAACAACATAGATGATTTACGTACTAGTGCTATACTTTGACTCATTTATCAAGAACTCGATACCCCTCATCATAGGTTGTCATCAAGTCATTGAATGGGTTCAAACTTATTGGATGTGCCCAAAATTTCGAGTTCTTGGGCTCACAACATATTAATGAATATATAATTCAGTCTTCGGAAAATTATCGACAAAATATACCACCCAAGCAGATCCTATATACGGTTTCTAGCTTATACATTAGGGGTATTTTATTTTTTAACATCGGTTAACTATTTTTTTAAGAAAATGATCTCCTTAAGTATATTTAAATACACTTGAGGAGGTCATTTTCTTAAAAAAAAGAGTTGACCGAGGTTATTTAACCTATAAAATCCAAGATTTTTGCATAATCGTGATAATATTTGTGTAATTCAATGGTACTAGGATTTGCGCAATATTTGGGTATCTATATCATTATAAAATGTAAGATTTGCAAGATTATCTAAAGTTAGCAGATAATTATATCGTGTATAATAATTTTGGAGTTCGAAATTTAAGATAATATTGTGTATATATTTTGAACTTGGGATAAATAAATAGATCATGATCTAAGAAATTAAATAAGAAATATTTGGATATAAGAAGGTAAATTTTTGAGATATAAATTCAAAATTAGAAAGATTATACCAGATAGAGATATAAGATTTGAGATGATATAGATTATATCAGATAAAGATATAAGATAAGAGATATAGATATTTGGATAAGGATAATGTGATAGATAAGATATGATAATTATCTTAGATTCAAGTTTGATTCGAAATTCAAAACGCTAAGATAATACACGATCTCGATAGCAGTCACCTCCTATAAATAGGAGAAGCTTTCATTCAGAATTTACACCTCAATTTTCGAGTTTTCTCTCTATTATTTTCGAAATTCCTCTCCAAAAATTCTGCACGAGTCATCAAAATTCTGTCTAAGTTCAGAAATTCGTTTCTCTCACTAGGGTAGTCGGAATCCGATCTCCACCGTTCAGAATGTTTCTCCATATGTTTCAACTAACATATCCAAATTTCGGCTAAATCCAACGGTTAGTTTTTTGTTTATAGCCTTTGCAAAAAAAATGTTCAGCTTTTAGGCGAGAACAACATACATACGGTTTTTCGTACATAAGCAGGTCAAAAAGACTTCCAAACCCGATCTTCACCGTTCATAATTTATTTGACATACTTATGAACGTACTGTAAAAGTGTAAGCCCGATCCAACGGTTCATTGAGGCGCAAGAAATTTTACAAAGTGGCTGATTTTTCGGTTGATGTGCTGCTGCGTTTTCGAAGTGTCGGTTGCATGATTCTTCTATGATTTTCGAATTCTTCGTGTTTTTCTTCAAGGATTAAGGTAAGTGGGCTTGTTTTAAAGATTAAAATTCGTTATGCATGTTTCGTCGTTTTTATGAAAATACGGTTGATNTGTGCTCGAACGACCCCCACTTGCTGAGTATTTCTCAAAATACTCATCCTCTTACTCTACCCTCCCCAGATAAATCAGAAGAAGAAATAGAGAAAGAAGAATAAGACACCAGTTTTTGGGCTGATAGTGGACGCATTGAGAATTTTTATTAAGAATATGTTCTTGTGAGTTTTTAATCCTAGTTATGAACGCTTCCGCAGATTTTTATTGTTTTCAGAGTTACTATTGTAAAGAGGANTTTATCGTTTTCAGAGTTACTATTGTAAAGACGATTCCATTTTTATATATATTTATGATATAAACTGGTTTTGGTCTATACTGTACTACGAGGCTTGTTGTTTAGTAATTATGTGATTGTTGAATAACGCTAGTGTCGACTAACCCCGGTCTCGGGGCGTGACATTTAAGTAGTATCAGAGCCTCCAGGTTCATATTCCAGCTGGGAAAATTTTACCAAAAAAAAAAATATTCGGCTAGATTTATGCAAAGAGCCGATCCAGTCTCCTTCAGAACGACTCAACGAGTAATATTCACAGGTTTGTGAGACATGGTTCGCAAACGCGAAATTTCTTCATTTAGACCTTCAAAATCGCGTTTTTGCCGTTTTAGGAAAGTTTCGTATATCCTATAACTTTCTGAAGGAAATTTCAAATTCGATTCCGTCAGTTGTTCTGGACTCTTCTCGACGTATCTTTTCAGTACATATGTTTATCTCGAAACCTTCCATTTTTGGAAAATTTCTCGAAATATCTCGTTCAACGCATTTCCTGTAGTGCTTATCGGATTTTTATGGAATTGGATTAAGGAAACAATTATTATTGACCTATATTGTTGGGATTGTACATTTCTGAGATAAGTTCACGTAAGCTTCTGACTTAAGATGAAATATTTGATTTGGGAAAATAAATTATTTATGGAAAAAAAAACTAGTATGTGAAAATTTGAGATAAGAGTTATAATAAGTTTTGAATATTCCAATATAAAAGTTGATTTTAGGCAATAGTTAAATGTGTGAACATTAATTTGGGTTCTTAAGAATGCTAAGCGTTAACTTTAAATATGTATGATTTTGGGTTATCTTGTTTAAATGAATTGGGAGACAATATCTTAAGGTTTAGTAATTTATATGAGTTGGGAGACAATATCTTAAGGTTTAGTAATTTATATTATTTTTGGATAACTAATAGATTACGATCTTATATGAATAAAATAAGTTATGAGATATTGCTGGATATTGAGGAAAATATAGCATAATAAGTTTTGACATTCGTTACGGTACAAAGAATGATTCAAGAAGAAAGAAATTCAATAAAAAAAATAGTTTGTGTTAGAGCTCTCTAAGCTCATGATTTTGAAGAAAGTAAGGTTTAGTGCAAGTAAGATATAACACAAGAATTAATTGAGGATTAATTTCATTCGTACAAGGTTGAATAAGATTTTATTTTATGGTAACTGAGTTATAATTTTTGGGATTTAAATCAATAGGCTATAGATTGATATTGAGTTAAGTTTCAAAATTTTATATGAGTTTTAAGTTCTGAGATAGTAATCGTGATATCATCATCTATTCGCTTATATTCAGCGCCGACTTGATTCAAATTACTTGGTAGATTTCGACGTCATCATATTGATAGATTGGTTATCTAAGAGCAGTGCAATAGCAGATTGCCGGAGTAAGAATTTCAAACTCCAAATCGCGAACCAATAAGAAATCATGTATCATGGCAATGCCAAGAGACATAAATACATTCTTTCTGCTTCTCAGACTTGGAAAGCCATAACATCGGGCAAAGAAGTTTACCTAGTAACAGTGAACGAAGTACAGGAAGAAATTGAGCTCAAGCTGGAAGATACCCTAATAATGTGAGAATTCCAGAACGTTTTTCTAAAAGAATTCTCGGGATATTCTCGGACCACGAGGTTGAGTTCAAATCAATGTGGTTCTCAGTGCTGCACCAATTTCAATAGCATCATACCGAATGACGCCAACTGCACTCCAGGAGCTAAAAGAACTACTCCAAGAATTGCTAGACAAGAAGCAATTTCAACCGAGTATGTCTCCATAAGGAACTCTATTACTGTTTGTGAATAAGGAAGACAGAAGTATGATATTGTGTATAAATTATAGAGAACTCAATAAGATCACAATCGAGAATAAATATCTTCTTCCAATGATAGACGATCTTTTCGATCAACTTAAAGAAGCTACAATATTCTCCAAACTCGGCCTGAGAACAGGCTACTACCAATTGAAGGTCAGGGCTGAAGATTTTCCCAAAACATCCTTCCGATAAAGATACATGCATTATGACTTCACAGTAATGCATTTTGGCTTGACGAACATGTCGACAGCTTTCATGGACCTAATGAACAGGTTGTTCAAGTCATTCATTGGCAAACTTTTTAGCGGTGTTAACCGAAGAGATCCTCATTCACTCACCAAATGAAGAAGACCACAAGGAGTCTTTTCGTCTCACTGTTCATAGGCTAAGGGAGAGAGAAGTATATGACAAGTTCAAGAAAGGTGAGAACGTCACTTTCTTAGGTCACATAATATGTGAGGCATGAGTATTTGCAAATCTTAAGAAAGTAGAGGCAATCAAAGACCGGTCAAGACCAAAGTCAATGACAGAAATTCCGAGCTTCTTAGGATTGGCGAGCTATTATCGGGATTTGTCCAAGATCTTCTCTCAATAGCATCACAGCTTATAAAACTCATAAAAGAACTCTAAATTCAATTAGAGTAAAGAATGTGATAAAAGTTTTGAAACCTTAAAGATGAAACTTGCAACCACAATGGTGATAGTGCTGCCTGATGAAGGCAGTGATTTTTTCAATTACGGAGATCCGTCAAAGAAATGTCTAAGATATGTGCTCATGCAAGAAGGAAGAGTAATTTCCTTTGCATCAAGGCAATTGGAACTGTATAAGAAAAAATACCTAACTCGAGACCTTGAGTTAGCCGCAGTAGTTTTTGCATTAATGAAGCATTACCTTTACGACGCAAAGTGTGAGATCTTCACTGACCATCAGAGCCTCGAGTATTTGTTCACGTGGAAAGAATTAAACATGAGGCAGAGATGATTGATTGAATTATTTTGACGTAACAATAAGCTACATTCCAAGCAAGGCGAATGAGGTAGCTGACGCTTTAAGTCGAAAAAACATGGGTAAGATGATTCTAGCCTCACTATCAGGGCAATCGTGCTTTGAGAAATAGTTAAGAAAAATCAGTTTAATGGTCTTGATGAGAAATTAAGATTCAGTATGAGAAAAAGGAAAGAAAATTTGATATTAGAGTTTATGTGAAATGATCAATTGAAATTTTGATTTTTATCTTTTAAGATATTACTTTTGAGGTTTACTTTAGCTTGACCGTATTGAGTTATAGTTTGACTTTTGAGAATTTTACATTACTACGAACATTGGGATAGGAAAAAAATAATAATTGGGATCCAGCTTATGCATTACATGGTCGATAAAATTTAAGAAATGATTTTTGGGATTTATATTGGATTGATTATGAGATTAGTCTTTATATTAAATGTTCAATGGAAAAGTTGATATTAATTTTTGGATTTCAGTTAGAGTTACATTATTGGGCTACATTTGGATTCAAAAGGTTTATTAGGGTTTTCTACTCTCATAAGACAGATAGTTTATCAAATTATGATTATGAGATATGGGACTATTGGGTTACAGTAAGTTTTTGTAAAATCAATGATTCTAAAAATTATGGTTCAATATGAGTCATATCATTGGATGCAGTAATAAAAGTAATAATAAGAAATTATGATGTTACAAGTATACTTGGAAGTATGAGTAAGTCAACACTTTGTTATTAAAATGTCTGACAAGAATTCACTTGGGAACTAGAATAGAAAATAAGTGAGCAATACACCTCTTCCTAGATCAAGCCAATCCAAGTTTCGAGGACAAAACTTCCCATAAGGAGGGAGGGATGTAAAATCCAAGATTTTTGCATAATCGTGATAATATTTTTGTAATTCAATGGTACTAGGATTTGCGCAATATTTGGGTATCTATATCATTATAAGATGTAAGATTTGCAAGATTATCTAAAGTTAGTAGATAATTATATCGTGTATAATAATTTTGGAGCTCGAAATTTAAGATAATATTGTGTATATATTTTGAACTTGGGATAAATAAATAGATCATGATCTAAGAAATTAAATAAGAAAATTTTGGATATAAGAAGGTAAAATTTTGAGATATAAATTCAAAGTTATAAAGATTATACCAGATAGAGAGATATAAGATTTGAGATGATATAGATTATATCAGATAAAGATATAAGATAAGAGATATAGATATTTGGATAAGGATAATGTGATAGATAAGATATGATAATTATCTTAGATTCAAGTTTGATTCGAAATTCAAAACGCGAAGATAATACACGATCTCAATAGCAGTCACCCCCTATAAATAGGAGAAGCTTTCATTCAGAATTTACAACTCAATTTTCGAAATTCCTCTCCAAAAATTCTGCACGAGTCATCAAAATTCTGTCCAAGTTCAGAAATTCGTTTCTCTCACTCGGGTAGTCGGAATCCGATCTCCACCGTTCAGAATGTTCTTCCATGTGTTTCGAATAACATATCCGAATTTTGGCTAAATCCAACGGTTAGTTTTTTGTTTATAGCCTTTACAAAAAAACTGCTCAGCTTTTAGGCGGGAACAACATACATACGGTTTTTCGTACATAAGCAGATCAAAAAGACTTCCAAACCCGATCTCCACCGTTCATAATTAATTTGACATACTTATGAACGTACTGTTAAATGTAAGCCCGATCCAACGGTTCATTGAGGCGCAAGGAATTTTACAAAGTGGCTGATTTTTCAGTTGATGTGCTGCTGCTTTTTCGAAGTGATAGGTTGCATGATTCTTCTATGATTTTTGAATTCTTCGTGTTTTTTTTCAAGGATTAAGGTAAGTGAGCTTGTTTTAAAGATTAAAATTCGTTATGCATGTTTCTTCGTTTTTATGAAAATACGGTCGAGTACACCTTCTTCTTCTACTCCATTTTTGTGTTGGTTGTCATGAGGTTTTGGACACTGTGAGGATTCGACCGTATATAGGAGGGAATCCCAACCATGATATGACCCTCATAAGGTGGGGATATAACCGATTCGGCCTCGCCCCCTTAGAGGAGTAAAAATTAGGGACTGATATCAGTAAACCATAGAAAGTTGAGGAATCTCAATGTCTGGTCAATGTTATGCATGTGCTATGAATGATGTTATGCAAGTCATGTGATTTTCGAAATTATGCATGTTGTTATATTGTGCTCGAACGACCCCCACTTGCTGAGTGACGACCATATCACTCACCCCTTACTATACCCTCCCAGATAAATCAGAAGAAGAAATAAATAAAGAAGAATCAGACATCAGTTTTTGGGCTGATAGTGGACGCATGAAGAATTTTAATTAAGAATACGTTCTTGTGAGTTTTAATTCAAGTTATAAACGCTTCTGCAGATTTTTATCGTTTTCAGAGTTACTATTGTAAAGACGATTCCATTTTTATGGTATATTTATGATATAAACTGGTTTTGGTTTATACTGTACTACGAGGCTTGTTGTTTAGCAATTATGTGATTGTTGAATAACGTCAGTGTCGACTAACCCCGGTCTCGGGGCGTGACATAACCAATTTCCACCCTATATATAATGACAAATCTCAAAATTAAGCCATGTCCGTATTCAGATTGTAACACCAAATTGATGGCTACATTATAGCATTAAATAAGCTGATTAATAGCCTTAAAACGTTCTCTAAGGCATCCGCTCAACTTCTCTCTTCCGAACTATAAGTAAGATCCAAACTATAAGTAAGAGATCAAACCAAGATAAAAGAACAGTATCGAAAACCTCACAAAAATTCATGAAGAAAAACCGCTAAATTCGATCGATGCTTTCAGCAGCAGATTTCGTAGCATTATTCTGTCCATTTTTGAGTAAAAATTCTAATAGCAACCAAATACTAGATTTGAAGTACAATCTAGCAACTCATATTCACGTTTGGAATCAAGAAAGACCAAAGTAATCGGGCTTATGTGTTAAAAAAGTATATACACGCATGATATTCTATGTTGCCTTTTTGAACAATTTCGTTTGAGCATGATTTATTCGTTTATGTCTTGTCTAAGCGTTATATGTTCCAAACATTGATACAATTCGATAAAAATTTGGAAAGCTATTATAAGATATGACCTCTATATGGTAGGATTATAACTGTTATATGACCTTTATATGATGAGATTATAATCGTTGTATGACCTCGTCCCTTGAGTATTAACATATATGGGACATATATTAGTAAAATCGTGGAAATTAGATGAAATTTCAGTGCTTCATGTTCAGGATATGATTATGATACATTAGGTCTTCCGCTAAGAAATGTTATGTTTAGAAAAAATCTATGTATTTGTTATATATATCCGAAACAACCCTCACTTGCTGAGTGTTTCCCAATTAACTCACCCTTACCTCTCTCCCTATACAATACCAACAAACAAGTTGATGGAGAAATCATGAGACGTTCTGGTGCTGGTTAAGAAGCCACATTCCAAGAAAGATTATTTTCATATTTTCATTGTCATTTTACGTTTTAAGTTTTACCCTTCTACACTATTTGATTTCTTTCATGTTGTAAAGACAATGATTGCTTATGTTATAAACTGGTTTGGTTATATATTGTATTACGAGCCTGATGTTTTAAAATTATGTGATTGTTAAAAAAACGTATGTGTCTGTACACCTAGGTCTCGGGACGTGACATTTAAATGATATCAGAGCCAACATGATCATAATCTGGCTGAGATCTTAATATACAAAACGTGATAAGATGTCCAATTTTGCAAAAGGACCAGTGCATTCATATACTTGACAATTATTTTTTAGGTAGTATATTAACCATCAATCAACGACCTAAAATCTAATTTATAGGCGTAATCAGAGTCTCATCAGATTTGACATCCTCTATTTTTGGTAACAAGCTTAGTTTTTGGTCTATTTATGCCCATCAATAATGCATTTAAGGGATATAATCGTGACTAAAAACTTTTATTCCTCACATATAAGTAACCCTCCCATTTTGCACAAAGAAGATCACACCGAGTTAAGCATAAATTCTCTAAAATCTCGAGCATGTTGCAACCATTTTCGAACATTATTTTGACAAAGTTTGAGCAAGAAATGGCGACCCTATCTAAGATCATGAGGAACCTCGAACTCGAGATTTAGCAACTTAGAGGGACCTTCTCTAGTTTTTTTCAGAAGTTACTATTTTAATAAAAAAAAATTACCTACTTATGTGTTGTTTGATTGTGGTGACACACATTCTTTTATCTAAGAAGTTCACTAAGAAATTAGGGGTTAAACCTAAAATTCTTGTTAAACCTTTTAGGATAGCAACACATATAAGGCTATCGAAACCTTCGAGTTACATCGAGACTATAAAATCAGTAACAATATGCATATGTTTAATGCCGACTCAATTCAACTCACAATGGTGGATTTCGACACCATTCTGAGAATGAATTGCATGTCTAGCCAAGACTCATGCAATGGTAAATTGTTGAGGTGAGAATGTCAAACTCAGAACCCCAAACCGAGAAGGAATCATACACCATAGCAAGGTCAAAGAATATAAATCCCTCATTTATGCTTTCTATACTTGGAAATCCATTAAGTCTGGTGAAAATCCATTAAGTCTGGTGACAAAGTTTATCCTGAAAAGGTGTGCAAAGTAAAAGAAACAGTTGAGCGCATGCCAGAAGATATTCCAGTGTTACGAGAATTTTCGGATATTATTCAAGTAGAGTTACCTTGAATGATCACAGACCACAAAATTTTCGGATGTTTTTCAAGAATAGTTACCTTGAATGATGACTAATCTCAAAGTCACCCTAACGAATGGCTCCAGCTAAACTCAAGAAGATAAAAGAACAACTCCAAGAGCTATTAGACAAGAATCAAATTAGACCAAGAGTGCCTCTCCTAGGAGAGCTCCAGTCATGTTTGTAAATAATTAGGATGGAAGTATGAGATTGTGTTGATTATAGAGAACTTGATAAGTTCACAATCAAGAATAAATAACCTCTTCAAAGGATAGACGACTTTTTCGATCAACTCAAGGGATTTGCAATCTGAGGGCAAGATATCATCGACTAAAGATCAAGAAGGAAGACATTCTAAAGACAGACTTCAGAATAGAGTATGAGCATTACGAGTTCACAATAATCCATGTACCATATTTTGAAGGTCGTCTTTGAAATGTCTTCAACCTTAATCTTTAGTTGATGATAACTTGACTTCATCGAGCTTGGAAAAGACCACAACAATTTGGATTGACAAATGCTTTAGTGGCATTCATTGGCCTCATGAATTGAGTGTTCAATCTGTTCCTTGAAAAGTTTGTAGTGGTGTTTATCAACGACATTCCCGTATATTCACCAAGTGAAGATGACCACAAGGAGAATCTTCGTCTAACTCTTCAGAGGCTAAGGGAGAAACAATTATACGCCAAGTTCAAGAAATGTGAGTTTTGGATAAAGAGCATCACTTTCTTGGGTCCTATAATAACTGAGGTTGTAGTATCAATGGATCCTAAGAAAGTAGAAGCAATTCTAGACTAGCCTAGACCAAATATTGTGACATAAATTATAAGCTTTTTGGGGTTAGCTGGCTATTACCGAAAATTCATTGAGGGTTTCTCTTCAATAGACATGCCTCTTACAAAAATCACACAAAACTACAAATTCAACTGTAATGAAGAGTGTGAAAAGAGATTTCAAATGCTAAAGGAAAAGATTGCATCCACATCGGTACTAGAACTACCTAACATAGGCAAGAGCTTTACCATTTATAATGGCACATCAGAGAGAGATTTAAGATGCATACTCATGAAAAAATAAGGTTAATCGCATATGCATCATGACAACTAAAGACGTATGAGAAAAATTATCATACTCACGGTCTCGAGTAGCTGCAGTTGTTTTTCCCTTGAAGATTTGGAGGCATTATCTTTTACGACACCAAGTGTGAGATCTTCACAAACTATCATATCCTCAAGTATTTGTTCCACAAATAGAATGGAACATGCTGCAAAGGCGATAGATTGAATAGTTAAAATATTACGACATAACGATAAGCTACTTCCAGGCCAAGCAAACAAGGTAGCCAATGTTTAAATCGAAAAAACATAGGTAAATTGATCCTAACTTTACTCTCACACAACATGCCTTCGGGAAACAGTCTAGCTGAGTCAAGGTCGATAATCCACATTATAAAAATGTAAAGAATAAGCCAATGAAGAACAAACATCAGATTTTCAAGTAGACAAAGACGGAGTCCTTTGGATGAAAGGGTGATTATGTGTACCAGACATTGAGAAAATTAGACAATACGTGATGTCAAAAGCACATAAGTCAAAATTTTCAATCCCCACGACAGTACAAAGATGTATAGGGACTTGAAAGGAAATTTATTGTGGACCTGAATGTAGAGAAACATCGTGGAATTTATCTCTAAATGTCAAGTGTGCCAAAAGGTCAAAGCCGAGCACCAACAACCTGTAGGACTGCTATAACTATTAGAAATTCCAGAATGAAAATGAGAACACATTTCCATGGATTTTGTAGTGGAGCTACAAAAGAAATGATATAACCATGATGTCATATGGGTAATCATGGATTGACTCACTGAATCTGTGCATTTCCTACCCATCAACATGAAAAATAAACTTGACAAGTTAGTTACGTTGTACGTGGATGACATTGTACGATTGAATGGAGTTCCAGCAAGAACTCTGTTAGATAGAGATTCAATATTTTTATTTTGTTTCTATAAGAGCTTTTAAAAGGCTATAGAAACTAAGATCACTCTAAGTATGTAACGACCATGGGCTGTAGGCTGACCCAACACGAGTCTCATCCCATATCCATGTACCATTACTGGTAATGAGACGTAGGTTTGTCCAACATAGGACTCAGCATACGGCCCATGATCGTTATATAATACGACATATCACCTACAAATTGATGGTCGAATCGAGAAAACAATACAAACTCTTGAGGATATGCTACGAGCGTGTACCTAAGGTGTCAGTGGCAATTTTACCGAACATCTGCCAACATCTACCATAGAAGCATTGGAATGACTCTATATGAGGCCCCATATGGGAAAATATGTCTATCACCTCTATACTAGGGTGAGGTAAGCGGGAAAGCCATCACTGAGCCTAAGCTTATCTAAGAAACAGTGGACAAGATGGCAATCATCAGAGAAAGTCTCAAGGAATTCAATATCGGAAAAAAGCTTAGTTGATTAAAAGAGAAGAATCGTGGAATTCAAAGTCAGTGAAAGGACATACATGAAGGTCTCACCAATGAAAGAGGTTGTCCGATTTAGTAAACTGAGATACTGAACATTATATTTGTAAGACCTTCCGAAATCTTGGAAAAGACGGGAACACTGGCATAAAGGTTAGCTTTACCTCCCGATATATCAAGGATTCACGATGTCTTCCACGTGTCACAATTGAGGAAATACATTCCAGGTCTGATTCATGTTCTTGAAGCTGGACCGCTCATGAACGAAGGTAACTTGAGTGAGAAACTGCAATATGAAGAGGTCCATAATTATATTTTGGATACCAAGAAACAAGTACTCAGACGACGGATCATTACTTACGTTAAGGTACAATAGTCTAACCACACCGAATGAGAAGCTACTTAGGATTTAGAATAAAAGATGCGCAAGCAGTATCTCTACCTTTTTTAAAACCAAACGAACTTAAGTTTCAAGAACGAAACTTCCAATAAGGAGAGTTATGTGAAGGTCACAAAAATTTATATAAATTTAAGCTCATCCAATGACTTGATGACAAATTATAATGGCTAATTTTGAAAATTAAGCCTTGTATATATTCAGTTTTGTAACTCCCAATTGATGGCTACATTATGGCATGCATTAAAGCACCCGTTCAACTTCTCCCTTCCACCATATAAATAAGAGATCAAACCAAGATGAAAAGCACACCAATAACCTCATAGAATTTGTGAAGAAAGGCTGCCAAATTCGAGGCTTTCAGCAGAATATTTCATGTCATTATTTTATCCATTTTTTAGTAGAAGGTCTTGTAGCAACCAAGCACAAGATTCGAACCACACTCTAGCAACTCCTCTTCATATTTCGAAACAAGAGAGCAAAGTACTTGGGCTTATGTTTTTAAAAGTATACACATGTATGATATTTCTATGTTTCGGTTTTGGAAACTTACGTTCGAGAATGATACCTTAGTTCATGTCATGTCTGATAGTTATATGTTCCAAGCACTGTTATGATTCAATTTATATGAGAAAGCTATGAAAAGATATGACCCATATATGGTAAGATTATAACCGTTGTATAACTCTAATATGGTGATATTATAACTGTTGTATAACCTCATCCCTTAGAGAATTAATATACAGGGGAAATGTATCAGTAAAACCGTG
This sequence comes from Primulina huaijiensis, assembly GCF_012295235.1. Taxonomy (NCBI): domain Eukaryota; kingdom Viridiplantae; phylum Streptophyta; class Magnoliopsida; order Lamiales; family Gesneriaceae; genus Primulina; species Primulina huaijiensis. The sequence goes on from NC_133323.1 coordinate 19,592,414, forward strand.
GAAATGCAATGAAATTTTAGTGATTCATGCTCAGGATGATACGTTTTATCTTCTGTTAAGAAATGTTATGTTTCGAAAATATCTATGTATTTGTTATATATGATAGAACGTCCCTCACTTGCTGAGTGTTTCCTAAAACACTCATCCCTTACTTTTCTTACCAGATAAGACCGAGGAACAAGTTGATGTAGAAGAGAAGGAGTGGTTTTGGGGCCACTGAAGAAGTTACGTTCCAAGAAATATCATTTCTATATTTGTATGTTTTAAGTTTTACGTTTCTGCACTCTTTGATTTCTTTCATGTTGTAAAGACAATGGTCGATTATGTTATAAATTGGTTTGGTTATTATCTACACTATACTATGAGACTTGTTGTTTTACGATTGTGATTGTTAAACAATGTCGATGTATGTACGCCTCGGTCTCGGGGCGTGACATGTTGGTTTTATAATGAAAGCTCAAGGAAAAAAGAAGAAAGCTATATGTTTTCATTTTCTAAACCAAAAACTAGTACATCGATTAGTGAGTAGCATTCTCCAACTAATTCCGAGATCTTAAACCACGATGACCAACATCGTGCTAGGTATCAAAGAAATTTTCTTTGGAACTCACGATAAATTTTTTTTTATCGGAGCAGTCAGCTCATGATCAAAAATATTTTGGCTGTCTCTAAGTGTGGCAATGATCAAAAATATTTTGGCTGTGTCTCTAAGTGTGGCACTGTACACGTCATCGTCATGTAACGCTGCGTCGATCAACATTTCATTAACACCGTGTGGGAAAAAAAAACTAAAATTGCAAAAAAAAAATAAGAAAAAAGAAACTAAGATAGCAGGCTAAGATGAAAATTTGATAATTTAGATGACTAAAATAAAAAATGGACAAATAAATAGGATCATAAATACAATTTCCTAATTAAAATTATATATTTGATATGGGTTGTGAGGATACAATAATTGTTTTTCTATACGATTTAAAATATTTAAATTGCATCACTAACTATAACTTTTGATAAAACAACAAACGTGAAGTCTTACACGAGTTGAGATAATTATCACCTGAAATTTTAAATCTTATCCATGTAGTATGTAAATTTCTTGAATGATGATTTTTTAAAAATTTTAAATTATATTAAATATTACAACTAAAAATAAATAAATTTCCGTCCTTGTAAAAAGATTCTCTTCCATCCTTTTCCCATGTGTGGGTATACCAGATTCTCTTCCATTATCTTGATTGGTTATATTATATATATAAGTGTGTGCCATGCCGGCCATAGAATTAATATACTTGCGCAAGCTTCCATAATAGTTAGCTAGATATATTTTCTAAATAAGTTTTTCAAGAAATTTGAGAGAGAGAGGGAGAAGATGGGAATTTCTGGGACGATAGATTTCTTGTCAGAGTTAATCAGCGGCGTAAGAAAGAAGAAGAAGAAACAGCTGAACACAGTGGCTCTCAAAGTCAGGATGGACTGCGAAGGCTGTGCTCTTAAAATGAAAAATACACTTTCTGCTGTCAAAGGTAATTAACTAACGAAAAAGCTAGATTAATGATTCCCAATGAAGAATACAATAATTTAATTTGTTATATATGCATGCAGGAGCCAAATCAGTGGAGGTGAATCTGAAAGAGCAGAAAGCAACAGTGCATGGATTTGTGGACTTAAAGAAAGTGTTAAAAGCAGCGCAAGAAACCAGGAAGAAAGTGGAGCCATGGCCGTATGTTCCATATGGTCTCATTTCTCATCCATATGCAGGTGGTGTCTATGACAAGAAAGCGCCTCCAAACTTTGTTCGATACACAGACGAACCAGGAGTGGCAACACTTAATCCTGTTGAAGAGAAGTATTCTCTTATATTTAGCGACGAAAACGTACATGCCTGTTCTATTATGTAGACTAGCTAGTACTGGCATCAATCAGGACTTGTAGAGTACATGGATTTCTTCGATATATATAAGGTGATGAATTAGATGATCCTGGCCGGGCTATCTGACCGACGATTAATCTACATGCAAGCAAATAATTTGCCAAATTAAATGCAAGAGCTTTAAACGAATATCAATCAATAACGTACTTGAAAGTAAACTAAAATATAATTGTCAATCCTATACACAAACAAAATATTTGATTCCCTCGTCCAAAGTTGTTAATTAAACCTGACAAAAGTCGTTCAAAAATTATCCAAGACTTCTATTAATATTTTCATATAAAAGAGTCTTTGAAGCCTTAATTTCGTGTCCAGAAATATCCAAATATCCAGCCTCCATATTTTCCCCACCACTTACTTGATTCCTTTCTCCGCTGCTCAATGGTTCTAGTAAGAGGAATAGGAACTGGGATTCGCCTCTTCTCCGTCTATCGGGATTAGGTGCCGATTTCGTTCGATCGATACGTGGAAGTTTGAGTAGTCGGTTCCTTCATGGACGTTCCGCGTCAAAGATGGAAATTTTCTTTAAAAGGCACGGACCCAGGTTAGTCAATCTGCACAATTTGTACGAACACATTAAGGAGGTCCGTTGATGGCACAAGTTCCATGCTTATGTAATTTCAGCAACTCATCCTTTCTTGCACAAAAGGCACACATATGATGGTCGCTTGCGTGTCCAGGGTGAGTCTGTGCCTATCATTCCTTTGTCAGAACTCGTTCCAAAACATGAACAGGGCCTGGATCTTCCTTTTTGAAACTTTTCTTAATTGGATGATTCTTCCTTATCCATCGGGCTATTTCCAACTTGACATCATAGATATAAATATGAAAATAAAGAATAAAATTGGATACTGAAATTTACGTGGAAAATCCCTAAAAACTATTATTAGGGTAAAAAACTCGAACAAGATGAAAAAAATTTCACTATAATATTTTATGGTATACAACCACTTACTTTGTTTCCGAAGAGACACAAGCTCTCTTAATACGAGAAAACAAAACACCTCACAAATATTATAGAACCAAACACTCAAAAAATAATATATTAAGTTGAGAGAAGAACTCAAGAATGAAGATTTGATTGAGAATCAAACGTATCTCCATACATCTTTTTAATCTTTTAATTCCCTGCCGCTTACGTGTTGCAATATTTGCTACCTGCAAGTATACAGTGTCAAGTTTTAGTACTCAGTGGAGCACAGATATCGATCCCACAAGGAGTGCAATTTAATTATAAATTAATTACCACGATTAAAATAATCAGACTTTATTTAGAAATTTCAATAGAATGTTTGTTGTTAATTATGACCTGAAATTAATGAAAGCGCGCGCACGATTTAAAATCAGTGAGAACAAGAATCTAGATGTAGGATTTCACTTGGTTTTTACTATATTAAATTATAATTGACATTTATATTTATAATTTCAACATGTTTACTACCCAAGAATTCTCAACTATTCCTACTCTTTTTCCCAAATAGTGCGTAGGAATCAATTACCTAAAGTCAATTCCAATATCCCTATCAAAAATCAAACAATAATTTCAATAGCACAATAATTCTTTGAATGGATTCGTTGGAATTATAGGCCTTCCAAACTATATAAACACCAATGATATATTTTTCTATGATCCTATTCAAAATCTACTCTCCCGAGAGATAGATATCAAATAAATATGACTATCCAATTAGTGATCAAGTAATTGAAAACAATAAAATCCAGAAAATATAATTAAAACAATAAAAAATTCGCATATATAAATCAACAATTCATAAATATAGATTCGACCAAGCTACGTTCTCCTCTAAATTTATTAAATTAGTTCATGAATGAAAAACAACAAAATAAATTTATGTTCTTCAACATCACTAATAGAATAAAATTAAGTAAGAAGAAGGGAAGAAGAATCGAATTATAGTTGCGACTCCGTCCCAGGTAGATGCGCTTTTTGTCTTCGTTCTCGCTCTCGCTCTCTTTCCCGTTCTCTGGATTTTTGTGCGCGACATCTTTGCTTTTTTCCATGTGGCTAGGGTTTAAATTTTTATACGTGTGCGAATGGTTGTAAAAGCCCAAGAAAAGCCCGTCAGATTTTCGCAAGTCACCTGCGCGCGTGCAGCTACGCAGGATGTCGAGCAGCCGTGCGCAATATTCTGTTTTCTACCCAAATTTCATGTGCGCTTGGGCGCATTTTCCGCATACTACTATNTTTTTTTTTTTTTTTTTTTTTTTTTTTTGCTATAAAATTGGTGTATATTACTACCCAACTCATAGGGTGAGCCTATTGTCACGTCCCACGTCTGAAGCCCATGATTGGTGCCTAATTTCCAAATAGAAATTTGAATACAACAAGCTTAGATATTATAGAATAATCGTGTTTTTTCTTTAAACTCAAAAAAATATAAATATCAAAGCACTGTTAAAAGTAAAAATTTACAGTAAAAAGTAAAAATTTCAAACTCACAAAATATATTAAATTACACACTAATAAAAATTTTGTCTACTAAATTGCGTTCTTCTTCACAAATTGAGAAGTCTATTTATATAATTTCTTTGGAAATAATTCAAAAGTAAATACATCATTACATACATCATCACACACTAATTTTCAATATTTACAACTCTTATTTTTAATATTCAACAATTTCAACTATTTATTTTCAACAGTTTTTATTATGTTTATGGCCTAATAATATCTAAGTTTTTATTATCACACAGACCTCTCTCTCGTTGGGATATGCTGTTGGAGTACTATTTTCTCGCATCCAATGTGCAGCAAAAGTTTTACAAAATTAGTTTCGACGTTCGAAACGTTCTTTGGGTGTCGTATGATTTAAAACATTTCATAGGGTGTTTAGATTTGGTTACATTTGCATATCTTGGTCTTAGATTTGTTTACATTTGCATATCTTGGTCTTTTTTTGTAAATCTTTACGAACAGATCTTCCTCCTTCTTTGACCGTCAAATCAGGTCCGTGGTCAAAAACTGGATTCCTTGTTTAGATCGTACTAGATATCTTAAACAATTTTGCGTCGAGAATAAATCACCGGAATTTCAGAGATCTCGCGGTGATGTAGCTGTGAAATTTTTCTTATGAAAATTCAAGGTGGCCAAAAATTTCTTGATGGCAGAGACGCGGAAAAGTTTTGGTGGACAAAATTTTGTTTGCCAAAATCTTTGAGTAAAACTTGTGATATTTTAATTGACCCTCAATAAAATATTTATAAGCTTTGATTCCCGATCACATCAGGAATACCGCTCATATTAAGATTAATAATCCTAATCCAATTAGAATTCTTATTTTCATTAATATCTTAGAATTCTCATGCTTTATATGTCATGCAAAGTCAAATATTGTTGATGTATTTAATTTATTTATACACACATATACGCATATGTATGTACACGTATAGACATATCCATTATTTAATTATTAATCAATTAATTAATCAATTCTATATCCCTCTAAAATATTCCATGAGAATCATGTACATACATTAGTCATCATTACTAACATTATTATTTAATTATTAGATTTTAAATTTACTAAATAAATAATTGTAAAATCATTATAACTCCGATCGACGAACAGGCAGCACCGATGTACCGATGATATAAATTTTATTCATATAATGAAAATTGAAAATTTCAAAAATTAAAATTTCAACTAATCAATTTCGGCAGCTGCTAGTTTTGTGAACTCCTTCACCAAAACATGCAATTCCACTCTTATCACAAAATTAGCTATTGAGCTAACTTGCACATATTTCATCATATGGAATTATCTTATAGACTCCTTTTATAAGCAATATGTTTGATCTCCATCAAGCTACAATTGCCAAATTCAACTCCTTGAACTTGACTATGACGACGGGAAAACAAAATCTGATACTTGTGTGACCCTTAATGGTTCGGGTATACAGCTAGCCGTGGGTCACAACTTCATGTGATTCAGAGTAACATTTATTCTTATTCGGGCTTACCCTAATTACCTCATTCTTTTCATCAACCCCTTGATCAAGAATGTTAGAACTCAACTCTAATTGCACCCATCATATCATGGTAATAATGTCTAGTAGCATCATCCCATGATTTCTTAGGTATCACTGATAGTGCCTGCAAGAACCTTATGTTATTGTTAGTGTATAGTACGGTCCCTTCAACTCATATATCACGATCGTATCTGCAATAATTGGTATATCGAGAGTTGCATATGAATTCGTTGACGATGTGATGTATCTTTGAGTAATAATATTTACATCGTATGTGCAACTAAGAAAACATATTTCCTTAAACATATTTCTTGCTATAGATAGAGACTCCTTGCACTATTAACTCATCAGATCACATATTATATCTTCACCCATAGGCAAATAGTGAATCCTGACTACAATGTTTTGTCTCCTACTTATTTCGAAACTACATTCAACCTCGCCATTTGATGACCCTCAACGGAGCCGGTAAACAAATCAAAGTGTATGCTAGTACGTATAGCCTACACGTTGTCCCACGTCAAATGACTAATGGTATACAACTTTAACTGTTGGCTATTCCACTCGATAAGTGATAACCACTTGATGGAAGGTTGTTTAGTGTATCATCAAATGATCACCCATATGTATGAATGAACGTCATCATGCCATTACCAATAAAATATGACATTCATATTACATATGCTAATATTAAGCTCAAGCAACCTTTATCTTTATTTTAGGCTACTGATTCGACTACGAACCTATTTAGAATATATATTATACTTCTTAATGAGTTTTATGATCTTGCGTTGAGAGGCAGACCTCATGGTACTTTTTGCATATTCAAGGACTTTATCTATACGGCTTATATGAGTATACAGATAAATTAAATGTCATAATTAAATAAATCGTAAAATATTATTAAAATAAAGTTTTTTTTTACATAGGAGTCAATAAAGTTCAATCTACAAGTTGGCTCACTGGACCATCTACTCTAACATATGCCACTGTATCAAATATCAATATCATGTTTTAATCTCATCTAATAACGGTGGTTTCTGAGTTAGTCATATAAAATGTTGCAATTTTAAATCTTTAAAACTCCAAAAATTAAAATTTTGAATTCAATTAAACACATTGTATCTTTTAAATAATTTAAGATTCATCTTTTAGTTAAGTATATTAATATCCTTAATGGCCATTTCATTTTATCTTTGGGATTAGTTTAGATAGTAGTTTAATTGAGACACTTCTTTTGCATTTTTTGCTTCATTTCTTGCAATTACAGAACCCATGTTCTTCTCTTTAAAGAAAATAGTAACCACTATATTAATATTATTTGTTTTGGGCAATATAGTTTTCCTGTTATCATGCTTATAGTAGAAGTAGAAGACGTTGGTTTTAGTTTTTGGGTTTTTATATATCCCGGCTCGAATGATTTACCAATCTGTTTTTGCATGGTTATGAATTTTTCAAGTTTATCTTGTGTATTGTGATTTCAATGGTACGTATCTTATATGAGACGGTTTGACATAAAAGTAATATTTTTCATGAAGTGGGTCGGAGATACGTCTTCCTAACATGAAAGTTTTTGTGTTCTTTCTTTGTCAGTTTTTATTCTTTTCTTTTCCTCTCAGCATTCATTCCATTACTTTATTCCTTTTCTCTATTGAAGAAATAAAGTATGTTGATTGTCCTCTACTCTCATCTTTAGTCATAAGGAATATAATTTTTTTTATGAAATTTAGTGGGAATATAATCTTGATTGAACATGNTATATGCAAGAAAGCTCTTCCATCTCGAACTCGACTACATTTCCGGAAACAAATCAGGCCATTTAAGCATGCCTTCACTGTCATCAAAGCCTTCCGTGCCGCAGATTCAGACCAGAATAATTGATCGATCAAATCAGAGGATTACCTGTGACGGAAGTGGCCAATATCAGGGATATATATGTCGCGCATATCTGGAACTTGATGCAAATACCGCCCATGTTTGATGCAAATCTGCTGTTATTTTAATTATAATATATACCATATAAAAATGATACGAATATGAGAAATACGAACTTCATATAGTTATATGTATTCTGTAACATAAATGTATTTGGTAACGTGTTTGATTGAATTGGAAAGCTGATTTTATCAACCAACCGGACAAATTGGAACTAGCACCGGAATCGGTATGAATTTGAATCAGTTCAGTTATACCAAGGCTTGTACTTGAGGTGAATTGAAGCACGTGAGGCGCTTACCTCAAGACCTATACCTCAAGGTAACCCAAAAAAAAGTAAAACAACTTCACTTTTTTTTTAAAAAAAAAAAAACATGCATGATAATATCATATAATTGAAAAATACACTTCTTCACATTAATCTACTAATGATTTCTAAATTTTCAGATTAATGTAATTTCTAATTATATTAGCTATAATAAATATATAGCCAGTATGCTACAAACATTTGTATGGTATTGAAAAAGAAAAAGGCAACAAAAGAATCATGCAAGTATGATAATGATAATAAAAAAAAAGATTCGAGCTTTCACTTTGAACAAATTGAATGTAGTTGACTGTGTTAATATTATTGAAGATATATACGCTCTTGCGTTGAGAAAATTCTTTAGTTTTCTCTTCTGAATTATTTTCTTAATAAGAAAGAGATTAAGAAAAGTGATTACGCGCTATTTGGAGATCATGACCCATATATAGATAATGTTTATCATTATCTTCTGATATTTCTTTTTACCTAATAATAAAAGTAGAAATTACACTTATATCTCTGCACATTAAATACCCACAACCTATTAGATATATTAAAACCTAATAATTTGAAACATTAGTTGACCACTGTATTTTGGACCTAACTTAACTGACAACCCACAATACATAATTATTCACATATGAGCCAATATAAATAAAATTAACCCAACAATCTCCCACTTGGACTATATGTGTAATCTTATAATCATGTTTGTGAAAATAACCTTATGAGCTAAAAAATGTTGTCGTTCTGAAATGTGTCTATAACCTATGCGATCAATCAATCACATAAGGTAACTAGACCCATCAATAGTCATATATGCCAACACTAATGAATGACATGGATTATGAAATGAATGTGTAGCATGGAAATTTCATGCAATGTGATCATAACATGACCATTTCAAATTGATTCTCCCTGAACTTTTTGAGATCAGACTTTAAATTATAATCATAGTTTGACTTAACTTGAAATTTATTTATGTAATTTTTTTTTTACATAACTGTAATTGAAAATATTTATAACTGAAAACTATTTAAAAAACAACCTCCCACTAAAAACGAATTTCCTCAGACATAACACTCATACGAGCAGTATGCTCATGAAACTGTTTGGGTGGTAGTCCTTTAATAAGTGGATCCGCAACCTTGGAGTTTGTACTGGCATGCTCAATAGACAACTTTCCACTATGAAATCTTTTTTAAAAACCAGGAACTTGATGTCAATATATTTTGACTTCTTCGAGATCTTGTTGTTGTTATAATACATAACTGCTGATTTATTGTCACGATGTATTCTTAGTGACCTTTCAATGCCATCAACAATGCGCAGTCCCGTGAAATTCTTTTGCAGCCATACTCCATGATTGGATGCCTCATAACACGCTACAAACTCAGCAGTCATAGTGGAAGAGGTTATAAAAGATTGTTTAGCACTCTTCTAGGAAATGGAACCTCCAGCTAGGAGATAGATGTAGCCCGACATAGATTTCATAATATCTTGGCATCTAGAAAAATCGGCGCCATAATACCTAGTTATCTGAAGCTGATCCAACCTTGATATATGAGAATGTAATCTCTTGTTCCGTGTATGTACCGTAAACTTTTTTGACTGATTTCCAATGTTCTATTCCTGGATTACTTAGATATTTTTCCAATATTCCTGTCACGTACATAATATATGGGCATGTACAAATATGAGAATACATTAGACTCCCTACTGCAGATGCATAGGGTATTTTCTTCATTTCCTTCTCCTCAAAATCATTCTTGGGACATTATTTGAGACTAAATTTGTCTCCCTTAGCCATACAGGTATCCGTTGGTTTACAGTCTTGTATTCCATATCGTTTGATAACTTTCTTGATATAGCATTTCTGAGATAATCTAAGAATACCTCGATAGCGATCCCGATGTATCTGAATAACCAGTACAAAAGATGCATCAACAAAATCTTTCATCTCAAAATTATTAACTAGAAATCTCTTTGTTGGAACATTTCATGTTCGCAATCTTGATTTTGATGTTAACAAAACTTGTTGTTACTAATGAATTTACCTAAGTGCGCAGAAAGCTATCGAGCCTAAACTGAAGCTATCGAGACGCAAACTGGAAGTGCCAACTGATTGCCCAAACTTAACCAGTTCAACTTATTGTCCAGCTGATAGGTAGTTCAGCAGAAGACCTTCAGAAGCCCAGCCAGCTAATGAAGAGTTCAACTGATGAAGAGCCCAGCTGATCAGTTGAGTTCTTCATCAGTTGGTCGAGCTTCTGAAGGTCTTCTGCTGAACTACCTATCAGATGGACAATCAGTTGAACTGGTTCAGTTTGGAAAATCAGTTGGCACTTTCAGTTTGCGTCTCGATAGCTTCAGTTTAGGCTCGGTAGCTTTCTGCGCAATTAGGTAAATTCATTAGTACAAAATAACAAGTTTTGTTAACATCAAAATCAAGATTGTGAACATGAAATGTTCCAACAATCTCTCCCTTTTTTATGATCACAAAACTTGAGCAACTAAAACGATTTTTAAATATTTAAATTTTAAAATTTTAATACTGATTCTCTTGTGTCATGCAACAACTCTATATCGTTGTTAGCGAGTAGTATGTCACTTTAATGATATTAGATGCATTTTGTTTCACTAGGAGATCAATTGAGAAAATAATCACGAGGGGGAGTTTTTAAGTCAACCTATAGTTTTAGTTTTTAAGTCAACCTATAGTTTTACTGGAAATTGGTGAAATGAGTTGATTAATTAGATCACGGTATAAGAACCAATGGAAAACTCCTTTCCAGTTCCAACATCCAACGTTGCATTCAACTCATCTTCATTTCCCAACCAACAGCAAACAACTAGAATATCAAACCGACAATTACCAAATATAAAGCAGAGTCACAGCATGCAAGAATAGTAAGTAAACATCTATGCGGAAAACGTGCGACTGAAGTCTAATGCATAAACTTGTATGCAGGAAAGGTATCCGACTGAAGTGCAATGCATAGACCTGTATGCTGGAAAGGGGTTTGACTGAAGTGCAAGGTGTTTTGACTGAATGCAGCACATAAGGTCATGTATGAGTTCAAAATTATCTGTATTACAGAATGCCCCAAGATGGCACCAACACTAAAGTGCTGAGTTAGCCAAGGAATTGAGGTCAACCCATGGCCAATTCTCAATCTAGTGTTACCTGTTATGAACAAACATACCAGCAACATATAAAAAAGAACCAGTAAACAAGGATGCAAGATAACAGGAAAATACAAATGAGAAGTACACTGGCAAGTTTCTACAAAGCAAACAAAAGCGCATACATATTCTTTTCGCTGCATGTGGGGATGACACCAGAGGCAAACTTGGAACCAGTAGATTGTTTGGGGCTAAAAACAACTGCACGCATACAAGAAATATTCAAGACGTAAGTCTCTGCGGATATATGTAATAAGGCAAAACAATGGTCACGCCATCACACCCACAAGGCAAAGGCTAATGAATGGCCAGACATCACCAAATTCACAACTCCCCGCAATAGTTCTGCATAATGAGTAAAGAGGAACAGCTGAAACTGGCCACACAAATAAGCATAATTATCCATCCTTCAGTTTCTCGGAAAAGAATCAAGGCATAACAAGACCCTCCTACAAGAACTCACACTCACTTTTCATACACCTCAATTATAATCATACAAAGCAAGAAGAAAAAAGAGTCCACTCCAACCAAGACAACAAGAAATTTTCAGTTAATCATCTTTCGCACAAGTATGAATAATGTTTCGACTAATTCTACAAAAGCAGATAACCGAGAAATATCGAATAAAATTCAAGAAAAGGAAAAAAGATTACCTATAGTAGTAAAGGACAGAGAACTCATATGAGCCATCAGTCGAGCCAAGGATTCCACAAGTATCGGTGCAATCAATGGTTGGTTCGACATAGAAAAAGTTTGGGCTATAGAAGAAGCGGAGACAGTCGGAAGAGAGTCTAGGCTAGCCATGGTGGTCATGAAACCATGGCTCGAGCAGAGAATAGAGGTCGTTCATGTTGGGTAGGGCGAACTAAAACTCGATTGGACTTCGATGGACAATCCAAAAGCAACATCAAAGAGGTAAGACCAATAGCAGAACCATCGAATGAGACTGGCAGCGAGATAGAGACGACGACTTGGGTGTAAGCAGTGCTCGTGGTGTTCGATTCAGATAGGTGCACTAGAGAAGATTCTTGAGCCATAATATTTCTTCGAGTGACAACAACGTAGGGAAATGACAACATAGGAAGGGCGAGCGGGCTAAGATGGAGGCAGTGATGAAGCAGAGAGCCGCAGTGGTTGGGGTGTCAGGTTATCCCACAGCCGCGACTTTCCACAGCGGCAGCAGTGAGTAATCGGACGGAAGCGGTGAAAAGAAGGTATGGGAGGATTTTGGATCTAAAAGTATGAAAGAAGAAATTTCAGAAGTAGTGAGAATGAGTAGGTGAAGTAACATCTTCATAATTCAAAATGTGAGTTGATTATTTACGTACACCGGCCCAAAGAAAATGGCTCAAGTCTAGGGGTGTGCAACGGTCGGTTTGATTCGATTTTAATAAACTTCGGTTTAGTTTTTCGGTTTACGGTTTTTCGAATGCTTAATCTTAAACCAAACCATTTTAATTCGGTCCAGTTTGGTTTTTTTGTATTACGGTTTGGTTATTACGGTCGGTTATTACGGTTTGTGTAATAAATTTAGTTATAAATGAAGTTGTACGTTATAAATTTTTAAAAAATATAATAAAAAACCACAATCAAATTGGTTTTGATTATCTTACAAAAAAAATTAAAATAAAGTAATAAAAAACAGGCATAGCTATAATTCTTGTAACAAATTTGTTAAGTATCTCACAAACATCAAAATAAAATAATAAAAAATATAGCTATGACAATTGTAAGCAATAAAAAAACCTAATGAAATTACTTATATTAAATATTTTATTATTTATTAAATTACTTATATTAATTTTTTATTATTTATTATATTTTAAATGGTCGGTTCGGTTTTTTCGGTTTTAAAATTTCAAAAACCGATAACCGAACCGAAAACTGAAAGTACAAAAAATCAAAACCATAATCGACTGAAAAACCGTTTAAACCGAACCAAAAAAACCGAAATTTATGGTCCGGTCGATTTTTTCGATGTAAACCGTTTAATGAACACCCCTACCCAAGTCAATGAAGATAACTTTGGGCCTCACTAATTCAAATAGACAAAAAAGAAACGAGTTTATATACAAGCCTTTGGCCCAATGGGCCAATGTTTGTGAGGACATTTGTTTGAACTAAATTTGAACAAGTCCAAGATTTAATCAAGACCGGAAAGAAAAAGGGAGGCGGAGGATCAGATCAGATCAGAAAACCCAATATTGTGCAAACAATTGATTTATCTTCTTTTTACGTGTTTAAACATCAACTATTTTCCATTCTCCAGCACCCACCCTTCCTGTTCTATGCAATCATCAAAAATAAAAAAGTAACTATAAAAAACCATATTTTATTTAATGTGCGAGTGTAAGAAATTTATGTTTGAAAAATAAAGGTATAATTTTTATTTTTATTTTTTGAATGCGATTTAATACATATGACATGTTCAATAAAATTTACGGGATTAATAATATCATATTATATGTGATTAATTGTTTTAATGATGTTAAATTTTCATTTTCAATGGCATTGCAAAAGGTTATGACTTATGATGCGGTTCAATGATAAAAATAATTTTAGCGCGATAAAATGTTGATTTAAAAATTATAAGTATATTGAAAGACATAATATTGAAATCAATATTATTTGAGTAAGTCTCTTGTGAGACGGTCTCACGAATTTTTATCTGTGAGACGGGTCAACCCTACCGATATTCAAAATAAAAAGTAATACTCTTAGCATAAAAAGTAATATTTTTTCATGGATAACCCAAATAAGAGATTTGTCTCACAAAATACGATCCGTGAGACCGTCTCACACAAGTTTTTGCCATATTATTTTGCCAAATTGTCAAGATCGTAATGTGTAATTTTCTTTCCTTTTTTTTCTTTTTTTCTTTTTTGCAATAATGTGTGCTTTTCTTTTGGTACAATGAATTTATTTTCGTTGATTTTATCATAATATTTGAAAATTTATCTTCTAACACCTACATTTGGAACAATGTCCACCAAAATAAATAATAAATAAATATTTCATAAATTTCTTTTTCTCTAGAAAATGTAATGTAAGCTGTACAACTTAATTCAAGTTCCCCTCTCCCATAATTTGAATATGTAAATATTTCTGGAGGAAACAATTGCTATATATACTGTATTTCCTACTTGTGACAATTTAATCTTAGCATTCCTTGTTTTTACACTAACACTTACTAACAACCCCCAGAACCAAAAGGCATAAACCACTTGGTTCAGATTTATAGATCGACCCTGATCCCCTCCGCAGAGGAATGGCATCGAATTGGCGTTGTGCTTGTATGATCAGTGGATGCGACTTAAGATTCAACGAAGAATCTTTGAATCTTCCTTTTCAAGTATCTTGATGGTGTGTATCTCTTGTCATCCATCCTCCACAAATATTCTTCCTATGAAATCTTTGAATCTTTTCGAATACAGTTTGGGATCAACAGCTGAGATTGAAGCAGGGTCAACATGTAATGATTTGTATGCATGTTCGAGTTTCTTGCTGATATCGTAGTCTTGTAGAATGTCGATGATACCAAAGTACAGGACTACTGTGTAGGTTTCACTGCTGCACCGAGGTGTCGAGTGGCGAAATCCACCGGGAGTGTAGTGATCAACATTACTCCTTCGAGCCACTCGCTCTGCTCGTGCAGGCATGTTGGCGCCCAGTCTGGTCAGTGGTTTCCTGATCAAGAACAAACGCAACTCCAAATTCAGAAATTTTTATACCCAAATAAAACAAGCATAACACCGTGTGAAGAACAACTTTGTCTATGCTCTACCTCGAGCAATTCTCCCTATATAACGTTATCAAAACTTAGTCTTTGGATCCCCAACACATGGTGTGAAGTCCTATAAAATGATGGGGTCCCATATCATCCAAGAGTTTTGGGGAGAATTATTCCAGTTGGAGCATAGACAAAGCCGTGAAGAACTCCATATGAACTTCAAACACAACCAAGATATTGAAATTTGATATGGTGAAAAGAGAATGCAACAGAACACAAGATTCATCTAAATTGGTCATAAAGGCCTACATTAACTGCAGAGTGCCATACGACTGAAACTCTTAATCTTTTTTGACTTAGAACACAATGATCACCTTCTTATATACCAGTGAAATTATATTGGTATAAATATGCAACCAAATCTGCTCAACAGTAAATCATTTCTACCATGTATCAAAATCTTAAGATACCAAATTCAATTTAAGACATTCTTTCATTTACAAAAAAAAAGAGGGAACAAAGAGGAAAAAGCATGGATAGCACAAATACCTGCCAGCAAAAATCTGGTCCCTGCCTTGTAGTTCAGCTTCAAGGAAATGATAGCTGCGCATTGACTTTTCATTTTGATATGAAGCATTCTCTCCTGCAGATTCAACAATGTTTTATGAGTATCTTCAAGTCCCATCACAATTTTTTAATCTTTTTATCACTTCGAGTTGGTTTTTCGAGTTTTAGTTTTGTAATGAAAGTAACAATCTGATAAAATTACCTGTACGCAACAGAAACGGCGACAGACCGATTTCATCTCCTGTATTATCATCGCGAAAATGAATACCTACTAACAGGCTGTAATCCATAATCCTCTCTGCCTCCAAGAATTCACAATCACGATTTATTTGTCTGTCGATATCGATTAGACAATTACTAAAATGCCAGCACAATACAACACAATAACAGGGAGGTAACAAGAACTACTCTGAAACTTACTTCATTAGTTCTTGGTACCAATTGGTTTGCAGCCTAAAAACAAAATTTAAATCAAGATCCTTAAGTGTCGAGGTTTCATCAATCTCTCCCTCGTGCTTATTCGTGGTGCGGCCATGGGATGAGCCTTTCAAATCAAATCTTTTATGGATTCGATACTCGGAGTGGAATAAATTTCCCATCACAATGAATCTCGTCTGGTTTGAATAAATACGAATTCAATTAGCTATTTGACTCTGACAAAATGAAAACAGGAGAACAGAACATCGTAACTCAGAACATACCTTGACACCACCAACTGGTTTCACGCAATGAATGCCGAAAAACTTAGTGATGAGAGAATTTTCAAATTGACATACATGTTTGTAATAACTTGGAAGCATCTTGATAAGCACCTAAGGAAAAAAGATAACCAACTTTTAGTCCAGAAAATAACATATATATCCATGACTGTTGAACAAGATATTTAAACAGAGGCATCAATTTTACATTTTCATTGTCCAGCTTATGCTAAAATTGCATAGAGCAAAGATCGCACCATTTGATATAAAAATTGAGACATAATATAGGTAGGGTACTAACCTTGGCTTCTGCCTTTTTCACTGTTTTTATAATAAACCTATTATCCTCTGTTAAATAAAAGAAACTTCCACTCTTTCCAGGGGATGAAAGCTCCCTAAGAGCATCGTTTCCACAAACAGATAACATATAATCGGCCAGATTGACTTGGAAATGCTTCCTTAAATCCCTGATAACCCAAGAAAGCATTCACCATCTAAGACTCCAAATCTCGAGAAAATCACATCTAAATTCTCAGAAAGCTTCCACAGTTTTACAAACTACATATTTATGCATGCATATCAATTACCAATCAAGATTTAATTACTATTCTAAAACTATATTCAATACATTTTAAAAGATAGAATCGAAGAATCAATTACCTGAACACTGCAGGACAATAATCCTTCCATCGGAACTCCACAGATTGATGGGGTGGTGTAGTTTTCGAACCTTCAGTAGGAAACCGAGTCCAAAACTTCTCCTTCGGATCAAAATCACTGGCTTTAAGATAACTCAATACAGAGTTTTGTCTCCCCACAGAGTGCCTAAGAAAACAACAATCTCTAAAAAAGTAAACTAAAGAGTGTGACAACACAAACTTTCAATGAAATCATGATATGTAAATATCCAATCAACAAATTCACTGCGACAAGCATTTGATTTCTTTCTTACCTAATACCCAATTGAAGATTAAGCATCAGATCATAATTCTTATGACCTTTAGCTATCTTCTGCCCGGGCTTCTTCACTTCTCCTTTTGAAACACGAGAATTCTTCCCAAACTGATTAATCCCATTTTGATCCATCACGAATCCTCCACGATTCAAGTTTGACGCCTGCGTATTGTCCAGACTCTCACAAGTTATATCCCCAGCTTCCGCATTCGATCTCCAAATGCAAATCCGGGGAACAGGCAATTTCACCACCCCACTTTCGAGCATCTTCCCTCCCCCGCCAATTACCCCTGCATTCACAGTCTCATCTCCAACCGCCATCAATGGCACCGCCAACTTATGATCAAAATATCCCTTCAAACCATCTTCACATCCCTTCTTCCCATCAAAAGAAGGTGGAAAAATACCGTTCAAGAATTGATCACTAGACCCTTTTTTACCATATATATTCCCATTATTCCAAACCCAAACACCCTTTCCATGAATATTTCCATTTTTCCACTCTCCAATATACTCATTCCCATTCCTCCACACATACCTCCCTTGTCCATCTTGCAAATTTCTTCTCCACTGACCCTCATAATGATCCCCATTAACATAATGTTTCACTCCGTATCCGTGTTTCCTATCAGCTGCCCACGAACCTTTATACGTATCCCCATCCGACCCGATAAAAGTGCCCGTACCCTTCATCCGACCTGACTTGAATTCTCCTTCAAACGTAGCTCCCGAAGGCCAAGAAAATTTCCCCTTACCACTCGCTTTCCCCTTTTTCCACCCCCCTTCATACATACACCCATTTTTCCACAAATATTTACCCAACCCGTGAGGAGTACCGTTAGAAAAGGATCCAATATAAAGGTCTCCGCTGCGTAGATGCTTTTCCAAAGTCCCATCTTCCACTGAAATCGAAGCGGGTGTCACTCTGCGGCAAGCTGCCGGGGATTTGCTTTTTGGAATGATAAGAACTGATCTTGGAGTAGATGTTGTTGCACCATCGATTAATTTCACCTCGCCACCTTCTTGAAATGGCTTCATCTTCTCACTTTCTCCTAGTGATGCTGCTGGGTTCGCGAATAACAATGGCTCAGGCATTTTTCGTTCAAAAAAAACAGGTTTTTTTTTATCTGCTGGTAAAGTGTAATCAGATGGGAATTCTCAACCGCGACGGGAAAAAATACTACTTCGGTAGCTTTCCCCGGTCAATTTCAATCAAATTTTCTCTGTAAATTCGAATAGAACACAAGAAATTGAACACAAAATGAGGAAAATTGAGGGGGAGCGTGCGAATAAATGCGTGAAACAGAGTTCTTTGGGCAGAGGAATTTGGAGTAAATTCGAGCGAGGAGAAAAGGCAATCGCTGCATGTAATGACAGGGTTTGAGATTTTATGGGGGAATTTAGCCTTTGAGTAGAAAATACCGTTTTTCTTGTTTTTAATTACAAAATTGCCACCACGCTTTTTCAAGTCAAATTTGGGAGATTATTTTACCCTAATTTAGACAATTGGCAATAATTCTCCTTGATTTTATCTATAATTTTAGAATAATGTTTATAATTCATAATAACAATAATAAAACTACAATTAATCTATCATAATTAAATGAGAGAAATAAAACTCAATTAATCTTGATTCTATAAAAAAAAAGTAAATTACCTAATCTATTCAACAAATCTTTTTATTATTTTAATAAATAATTCCTATAACTACGATATAATTTTTTTTTAAAATAATTTTAACAACTTTGAAATTCTCACCCAAAAGTTTTATTTTTTTAGAAAATATAACATGATCAAAAAAATTTATCATACATATTTATTTCACTCAAACTTCTACAATAGCTGAAGAAAAAAAAATCTTGTCTATATTTTTTCTTATTATCATCATATTTATAAATATTATATTCAACCTAAAACTCTGTTTTATTGTAGATATTATACAAAAATAATAATGTGTTAACTGCACGGAATACAAAATCCATCTCAATCAATATCTTATCTAAAAAAAATTCATCAACAAATATAATATATCATATGTTTTTTATATTTAAAAATTTAAATTATTAATCTATAATTTATCGATGTTATATAAAAATTAAATCAATTAAATAATATATAGTTTAAATAAAACTTCGTTATAAATTAATTTTAAAATATTTAAAAACAAGCTACTATATAACTCTTATGAGTTTGAGATGCATCTCTAGTCTTTTTACATATGAATGTATTGCTTGCAATTTATGATTATCGAATATTTGATCTTGTTACTGATAGTAATAGTACGATTGAGCGTTTCGATTATCAAAAGTTATAATTATTAATAACAATATAACTCGAATCTTTTAAACTAGACAATAATTCGAGTAAGTCTCTTGTGAGACGGTCTCACGAATCTTTATCTGTGAGACGGGTCAACCCTAACGATATTCACAATAAAAGTAATACTCTTAACATAAAAAGTAATATTTTTTCATAGATGACCCAAATAAGAGATCCGTCTAACAAAATACGACCCGTAAAACCGTCTCACACAAGTTTTTGCCTCATTCTAACATTATTTGTTCATGGTTTTCCTAATATATTGTATTATTTTATAGAAAATTAATTATTAGTCTTAGTTATTGATAAATGCAAAGGTAAATAAAATTATTAAAATTTGAAAATGGTGGTTGTGTCATGAATTTATATATAATAAAGTGGATGTAAAGCTAGTGATCAAATGTGGGCCCCTTAACCTAGTGGATTTCCCTATTAGAGTTCCATAATTACACAACCCTATTGTTGGAATTTGAGTTAGAGGCTTAAATTTTNTAACCTAAGAGTTCTTAAAGTTGGTAAAGCATGTAAATAAAAAGATTATCCCTAAATCATTCACATTTTGGGGACTTAATTGGTCATTAAGGCACTAATATTTTGATAACGTTGAAGTTATTATATTCTTATAGATTTTGTCTTATACTAACACTTTAAGGTTTATAACATAAAAATATGTATACATCATGAAATGAAATTTATAGTTCGGATTTCAAGTTGTATTATTTTTTTTAAAAGAAATACTAATGGAAGAAATGACCAGCTGTGAACAAATGTCGACGGGTCGAATTTGTTTTATCTTGATTTGATTTCTTTTTTATGATCTCTCGAAAGTCTAAATTTCGTACAACTGATCTTCAAGAGAGAAGTAATTTATAAACATTTGAAATCAAATAAACCCATTTTCACATAAGATCTAAATATGATTTCAAGAATATCTTTCAAATGTATAACAATGATCACACTTTCTACTAAAACATTGTAATATATCTTTAATCATGATTCAAAACATAACATAAAATCAAATAGGTTTTTACACGAGATTGAACAGTAAATAATTATCGTGAAAATTGGTTTTAGCATCATTTATCTTTATGTTTACCTCTCAACGATTTCGATCTATTATAATATCAAAATTGAGTTATAGTAATTTATATTTCATTTTTTTGGGGTAATTTGAGTTTTTTCTCCTTCAAGTTTGAGTCATTGCTTTATATTAGTAATTATGTGGCACTAGACATATTGGTATCATATCATACCTAAGTGAGAAAAGGATTACAATAATGGTAAATTTATCATAATTAAGTATGCAACACAAAAACTTTTATGAGACAGTCTAATGTGTCAATTTTATAAGACATATATTCTATTTAGGTCACTCATGAAAAATTATTATTTTTTATGCAAAAATATTACTTGTTATTGTAAATATGAGCATTGTTGACTCGTCTCACGAATAAAGATCTGTGACATCGTCTCACAAAAAACCTACTCAATATGCAAAACAAAAGGTGAATTATTTAATAACTACATGACATTAACAAATAAAATGGTAAACTTAGCTAGTAAGGCAGTAAGGCGGCTAACTTAACGTCGACCCTCTTCCATTTCTGGCTCATGTTATCTACACACACCAAAAACCTAGCTACCGAGAATAAAATACAAGCATGAATCCAAATATAATAATACAATCATATAATAATTAATGATAACATATAGTAAATATATATAATGTCATGCTAGGATATTTCAAAGGATCAAATATAATGAGATGATGCATAAATATCTTTGTAGCGTATAATAACATTTTTTTATGACAATGGAACTCACATCAGCTAATCTTCGACGCACACTGGATAAGCATGTATAATAAGTTATCTAGTCAATTCAGTCAGTGGCTCTCATGTGTAGCCTAATATACGGATTCATAAATATCGAGATTTTTATACTATGGGTGAAATTAAAGCTCTAAAAGTCAAGAAAAAAGGTGGATATATCATATATTGAAAATTCAAAAGGAAAAGAAATTACTACAGTGTTGCATTAAGACAATTAAACCATGATATTATTATACATGGATATGTATGTATAGGTTGACCCATGCTCTAAACCTGTATGCATTATTTGTTAGGCCACATGCATGCATATATGCATAGTTTATTAATAACAGCGGTGGCTGAAATGGCATCATACGACAATCTAAACCAAATAATGTTTCATTATTTATTGCGAATGATCACCCTAAGGTGTTTATATTAGAAGGAGAATCGGATATTATTGAATAACCAAAAGGGACTAGGCGAAGATCTGTCCAGACAACAAGTACTTAGGAAATTAAAATATTTCAAATCATACGACAATCGATTGTGAAGGGTGATTGTATGATATAAAAGTATTGTGTAATAAAATGAATATGTGTTTCCGAGTTAAGTGTTGTGTATTGTTTGTTATAACACCTAACACAACATGCAGCGAAATATTTTAACGCACAAAACTTTACGTAAAAAAAGTAAGAACAAATAATTATGCGTAACTGAACACACTTGTGTAGTTTCTCAAGACAAAAGATTCAATAAATATACTAGCTAATAAAGAAAAGATAAACTCTCTTAACAAAGTAGTGAGCAAAGTGCGTCCAAAACACTTATCAAATTAAATAACCAAAATTAAGGATGCAGTGTTTGTGAAGCCGAAAATCTTCTTTGATAAACAATACTTTTTGTCAACACAGTGATTAAATGTTGTGCATGAATGTGTTCAAAACTCAACGACAACACTTCAATATGTTTTGATTTGAGCACTTGATTTCTTCGATGTAAATCTTAAATTCTCGTGATTGCTCTCATGCGGTTCTACAACAGCTATCTTTGATTATTTATATGTTACATTTTCCTTGGAGTTTATCCCTTAAAAAGAATCATACAATATATGGAAACAAGAATTTCGTTGGAAAATACGCTATTTTAAATAAATCTATCATATATAAGGTTTATCAAGTATCTAAATAATCCAGAAAGACAAAACTTTACGATCAAATACATCCACAATATTTATCGAAAAAGAAAATATAGCGAAGGAACATATTATATTCCTTTCAAATTGAATCTCCATATAATAATAGATACAAATGTAATATCATCCATCTCGATGATTCAAGTAAAATATGTATCCATTTATCCAGAAGATTTTTATGTGTTCGTCTGGTCGTAATTATTTCCAAAAAACGATTAAAAATTTAAATTTAAATTTAAATAAATTATAACTCGAATCGAGTATCCTCTTCAATTTCATCTCATTAATTGTGTCCATCCAGTTTCGAAGATATCGGAGCCATTAATCATCTCCGAGAGTAGTCCATTCATCGACAGATTATTATAATTCGAAAACGACCACCTTCTCTGTTCATTAATTACAATTGACCACCTTAATAATTAATATTAGGGCCACTTATTTAAATGGCTATAATAATATTATGTTATTTTATTATAATATTAAATATGACGAAGTTAGTCATTATACTTATCTGTAAGATACATAAAATTTATGAAGTATATTAAAATAATTATTTATTTGTTCGAAAAAAATAAAATAAAATGTGATATAAAAATTATCCCTTATTTTCCCATCTTTCTCAATTTATTTATTTTTTATGTATATATAATCTTCGTGCAAACTGTTTTATATAATACATATTGTATTTTTTTATTAAAATATAATATATTGTATTTAGTTTGTTTATTTAAGGAAATCTCTCATTAAAATCATGACAGCATACATTAATTAATATATGACTTAATTATTTTAACTCTCTAAAATTAATTTTAATATAAAAATCTATAAAATTTCATAATAAATATATATTACTTTTTTATATAAAGATATTATGTATTAATATCTTACTTATGCAACCAATTAAGGAAATTTAAGAACAGATTTTATTCTGGATTATGCATTTAAGGTCTCAAGGGGTGGCTTTATGACATTTATTTATTTTTTAAAAAAGTTATCAAATTAAAAAGAATAAAAAAATTAACTTGTGGTAAGGACGACTTTGACATGCTCCACGTATAATAAAATATATTTTTTTATTAAATGATAATAAAATAACTTGTGGTAGAGATTGATTTTGCGGTGTGATTAACTTATTTTTTAATCTTATTGGAAATTAATCCTAAAGTGATGTATTGCACCACAAAAATATAATTAAATATTCCCATTATTTATAAGAATATAAATAATGTTTAAAATACAATTAAATTCTTTGAAATATAATAACACAATAATATAATCATGCATTACGAGCATAGGCCATGTGTCCAATCCAACAAATATATATTAAGGAATCAATTTTTAGAACTTCAAATTGACATGTTAATACATGATTAAAAAAAATTTTGTTTGTTGGGTTGAGATATATAAGCAATCTTGATTTTTATGATAACAAAATTTGTTATTGTGTTTCTAACATATTTACTCAAATATGTAGTTGCTAGATCAAGTTGGAAGCTGGAACTCGAATTTAGCCTAACTGAAAATTTGGTGAGTTTCAGTGTGATGATATTCTGGAGCTCGGTAATGCAAATGACAAACCATCAAAACCATTGAATAGAAAACTCAATTTGGGACAAGATTTATTGTACATCAGTTTGGCTAAGTCGAATGTTATCTAGGCAAACTGATAATTATAAGACCAAACTGATTGCACGAAAATAGCAATCGTTTGGGTATAAACAGTTGCGATATTTTGGTCAGCCTGATCAGCTCGGTTATCCAAATGAAATGATTCAGTATGAGTTATAAAGTTAAGACGGTGATCTACAAATCATATTCACAAGTCCAAGTCGAAGTGTAAGATGGACAATGAAGATACAAGGTCTACGCAGGCTGAAATTAGCAAGGCTGATTTCAGCATACCTCATCAGTTTGGCCCAGTTTAGCAGACGAGCAAAATGACTAGTCTAGTAAAATAGCAAAAGTGAATGATCAGTCTAATAGACGAGCCAAACTGAATTATCAGTCTACCTGAAGAGCCCAACTAAAAAAACCGTCAAAATTAGTTAAGCTTGGGAAAAGTGGCCAGCAAGGCAGAAATGATCGTTTCAATATCAGAAACAGTACAAAAACTTTACAAGCGGTCATATTCTTATATCTAACGTATATATCTTTATTGAAGTCTATAAATACAACATCTTGAAGATCAAATACAAGATTTATAAGGGGATTCAAAGCATGGGCAACCTACATGAAGAAGTTATGAGAGTAAGATCAATGTGTGAGGATACATTTAGGAGATAAATATACTGTAAAAGAATTAAATCCTCACACACAACCACTCACACATATACATGATAATTGAACTTCAATGTTTAGTTCATTGAATCTTCACACGAAGACATTAAAGTTTGTGTTTGTAGTCTTGACGTAAGAGACGTTAAACATTATGTGGATTGTACGGTTGCAGCTTAAAATCGAGAGTGTGCTAGGAGTTTCAATTATGAAAGAGATAAGTCCTAAGTTGAAATGGATTTGTACAAAGAGTTGTATAAATAAATGTCTTCTAGTGGATCCTTCCCAAGAGGAAGAAAGGATGACGTAGAGCTTGTTAATCTCCGAACATCAATAAACAAATTTGTGTCTATTTATTTATTGCATTTAATTTTTGTTACTGTTTTAATATGTATTGTTGAAGTATTTTATGTGTTCTTCAAATACTCAAAATATGGCTTACAAAGTGTTTGATAAAATGCTTTTGGTGTAACTAAAATATTTTTACTCATTCAACTTTCAAATGCTTTATAAAATGTTTAATCGGTTTCTACGAATGATTATTTTAAGTATCTTCCGCTTGATTTGAAAACCAAATTCGATTTAATCCATCAGTATTCAACATTTCAAGAACCAACCTATTGTAATTCAACGATTATCCTGCAATCGATCATATCATTGTTGATGTACTGTTTTCTTACACCCAAGAAGCAGCGAAAATTTTAAAATTTTTGTTTTGATCTTCAAAATGTTTTTGGGCATCGTATGATATAAAATCATTCATAGAGTGTTTAGGTTTTATTTACATTTGCGTATTTAATGTCGACTCCAACTATCCGTATGTTTACGCGGTAATAGCTCTTCTCGTAAATCCCTACGAGCTTTCTTCAATCTTCTACTCATATCCACGATCGGGAACTTTGTTCATCTCCTAGATTGCGCCAGTAAATTAGGAGAAATTTGCTTCGAGAAGGCAGCAGAACTACTACATTGTGATGGCGGCAAGGCGACGTCGAACGGTGGCTTGTGGATGTGCTCGGTCGTGCCTTTTCTCAAAGAGGATGGCCGATTTTTTCAAGTGTGGGAAGAGGGAGAATTTTCTTTGTATTCTCAAATTTTTGGCAGACAAAAATTATGAAAAAAGACTTTTATGGTATTTTTTACTCTTGAAAATATAACTAATAGTATATAATATATATATAATTAAATAATAATTATTTAATTACGTAATTAATTAATAATCAATCAATTAATTAATTTTAAACTCTATAATATCGTCCTATATATAAGTCCCTATATATCATTAATAGTGCTTGCAAGACTCTTAAGTTATGGTCATCGTACCGTACGGTTAGTTCAACTCATATATCCCGATCGAATCTGTAACTTTTTGCATATCAATAGTTGCAAATAAATTCGATAACGATGTGATGTATCTTTAAATAACAATAGTGACATCGTATATGCAACTAAAGAAACACCTTTCCTTAAAGCTCATGTCTTGCTCTGTCAGAGACTCCTTGCACTATTAACTCATCAGGTGGTAAATCTCCGACTATAATGCATTGGATTCTACAAATTTCAAAACTACAGCCAACATCACCACCTGATGACTCTCAAAGGAGTCGGTGAACGGATCAAAGTGCATGCACCATCCAGTACACAGAGCCTCCATGTTATCCCTGATCAAATGACTAATGGTGTACAAACATAACTACTGAATATTCCACTCGATAAGTGATAACCACTTGGCCAGTCCGAGAATGGTTGTTCAATTCCTCATCAAATGATCACACATCTATATGAATGGACATCTCCATTTTCTTACCAATGAAATGTGTCATTTTCATCACATTGTTACTCTCAAACTCGAACGACTTTTATCCTTGTTTTAGGCGGCTGAATTGACTAGGAACATTTTTAGAATTTACAGTACACTTCCTAATGAATTTCATTTTCCACTAGACTCGTGGGCCTCATGGTACTTGTAATATATTCAAGGAGTTTATCTATATAGCTTGCATGAATATACAGATAAAGTAAATGTCACAACTGAATAATATTGTAAAATATTATTAAAATAAAGATTGTTTTTACATAAAAGTCATTAAATTTCAAGTCAAAGTTGGCTAACTGAACGTCTACTCTAACAAAAATATCTTTAATTAATCATATGTTTTTAAAATATTACACCTTTGTATATTTAATCATCTAATCATGTGATACTAAATAGGAGAAGTTTCAATAATTATATTATCCATCTCCTCCTAAAATAAATTATATTTGAAAATTTTCTTGTTTATTCATATAAAATTCACAAATATTTTTTCCTCCATAAATTTGAATTCTTGTTAAAGAAACTTACACTGTATAGATTATTATTCATTTATTTATACTTGAAAATTTAAATGATAAATTTTATGTTTAATTTAATAATAATTGATAGAAATTAGTGGAGGTCTAGTACAATTTGAGAGGGGTAATATTAAAAATAGGTTGTGACAATTTTGAGGAAAAATGTTGTCGTAAGAGAAATTTGAAAAACAAAAGATGATGTGCTCTAATTGACAGATTTTTTTATATATAATACTAGAGATACAAAAGAATTAGCACGAATATGAAAAATAAAAAAAATTAACTCTTGGAATGATTAATTGATATGCAAAATATATAGGATTAAGTTACATCTAAGAATTCACACTTATTTTCTACATCTATTCTATCCGAACACCCTCTAGAGTTTTATAGGATTGCCAATGCTTTTCTACTATGTTCTCTCCCTGCTCATCCAATATGCGTCTTTTTTTTTTATCTCGATCTCGATCTCATTTAAGCAACCAACTAAGTTTTCGTTTCTTGATCACTTGGACTACGTCGACGCTAGAACCACACTAATAATATTCAATAAATAAAAAGCCAATATGATCATAAAACCAAGTATTTATGAAACTTATAAAATACGTTAGGTCTGTCGATAGAACATATCCTATATAATATAGATCATCGAATTACGTCCTATGCATGCATTCAACACAAATTTTATGCGGATTTATATAATTCATTCATTAATTGATAATCCAAATAATTGTTCTATACTTTGAATATTTCACCCAATATTTCCAAAACCGATTTACATGCAAATAAATTACACCTGATTTGAAAATTTAATGTATTTTCTTCATGAAAGAAAATTTGAGAATTAAATAATGNACACACAGACAAACAGTAGCTTTTAGAGGTGAGGACTGGGGTGGAGAGTGGGTGGGCCACCAAGGGAGACGGCGGCGCCATCTGTCGATTACTTTCGGTTGTTCATTCAAACCCGCCCAACAAAAACCTGCCACGTGTCAAAATTAAATAACCTTTTTCCTTGGGAAGCAACCTCACCCACTAACAACCTTTTCATATAGACCCAAATAAATAATTTTTTTGAGGAGAAAATAGAAAATAGTATATATTTATTCATAAACGGTCTCACGAATTCATTATTTTATATATAAAAAATATCGAAAAAAACAAGTCACCCGAGCTACCTTCCAGGCGGAGCCAGTCCGACTCTCATAAGAGACTTAGTCTTTTTTTTTTGTTATAACTAAACACACGCCGTATGATAAGTATGAATAAAATTTAATCATGTATACCATCAAATTATAATAATATTGATTCAAGTACAATATTATTAGATGTGACAATGTCAAATTATTTCGAAATTCCAGATTAAAAAAAATATTAGAGAATAAATTATTTATTTTTCCTTGCATGCACCCAATATCATTGCTAACATTCATATTTTAAAAAATTCAAATATATTTTCATTGCAAAATAGTATAAGTTGTCTCCCACCATTAATATTATTTCTATTTATTAAACTAGACCGCCCAAGCACTAGGATTTGTCTATTTCACAAAGCAAAGATGGAAACAGAGGCTGTATGGTTTGTGGGAAGGAGTTGTTTGCGACCCACAATTGCATGTGACTTTGAGTTGGCATAAATGCATGAATAAGACAATGGCATCTCCATCAATTACAACATCATGTGATTAGTTCATCGGCTCCAGCGTCTCGTTTCGATCACTGTTCTAACAGAAACAATTATTACACCAAATAATTAAAGATATAGTAATAGTAACCCATAAAATATTGTACTGAATTTTTTTTTCTTCTATCCACCGGTCGTTTTTAATCAAATTTATTTAGGGTTTTTCAAATAGTGATGTCTATCTTTTATCTTAAGAGTAGGTATCTTGTGAGACGGTCTCACAAATCTTTATCTATGAGACGGGTCAACCCTACCGATATTCACAATAAAAAGTAATACTCTTAGCATGTAAAAGAAATACTTTTTCATAGATGACACAAATAAGAGATCCGTCTCACAAATACGACCTGTGAGACCGTCTCATACAAGTTTTTGTCTTATCTTAAAATACTTAATACTGGACCAAAAATATTGTTTTAATATTTATTGAAATTTTATTACAAAATTAAAAAAATAACATGATATCTAACAATGAATAGACCGACTTCTAAACTTTGACTCCAAAGAAGATGCAAGAAACACACGCAAACCACCATGCGATTTGTCAAAAAATTAACCTTTAGCCCTTGTGTTAGCTCATTCAGTGTGATGGCAAATCGGGTCAAGTTATAGCGTGTAGGAAACTTTCGAGTCTTGCTAAGTTTCCACAGCAAGTGGGCTTCTGTAAGAGATTCATGGGCTCTTCCCTTGGACGTGCAATCTCCATTCACATAAAGCAAACTTTCATCCCATTTTCCAAATAGGGTTGCCACTGTCTTTCCTCTCTTTTCTTGGACTATTCCCTGCACCTGCAATAGTCAAGTTGTTCGAGTAAAATACGACCCACAAAATCCATCAGCCCTTCCTCACAATGAGAGAAGGCAAAAGATGAGAAACAGAAAAGATTGCACGCATTACTCATCACATGGAAAATTAATTACATTTCATCCACCTTCCCTGTTATAATGGAAACAAAAATAAAAATTGTTCTCTGGCTATTTCATCATATTCATTTCTCCAAGATTTGCAAAAAAAAGGCAGTAATAATCGGATTTTCTATTCTTCCCATATGTTTGGAATGAAATTATCGTGCATAATGGTGCCATGTATACAATCAGGGGCGGAGGTACAGCCTCTTGTACCGGGGCTGGTCAAAATCCGTTAAAAAAAATTTATACGTAAATTTTTTGTATAATTTTAGATAAATTTGATATTAGCTCGGGCTAGTCCATCTCTAGCCTAAGTGGAAGGTAGGTCCATGTATTCTTCTATAAATATCAAGTTTGAGTGTCTAATTCAGAATTCACTATATTGTTTTTCAGCAGCACCCTTAGCTGCTCTCTCTTTATATCATCAGTTTCTGACTTGAGCATCGAAAAAGCTACGCCGGGACACCCTCCCGACCCTTTTCCAATAGTCTTCTTCGTGATTTCAGGCTTAGAGCAAATTCAAAACCTGTGTCTGGACAAGTCTCACCTGCTGGAATCAAATCCTAAATTTTCAGTGAGTATCACCGTGTATCCGCATTGTACTATAATGATCACAACATAGTTTGCCCAATATGAGGTTGTAAATAGATGTCGTTACTTGTAATTACAAGCCCTATATGATTGAAGGAACTTTAAAAAATGAGCAATAAAATATTTTGCAAACAATAATATCTTGTTCCACTGGAAGACTTCCCCATCATCAAATTCCAAAGTAAAAATTCCAACAGGATCAAGCTGAATGGAGCGACCCCCAAAATTTGCTTTTCAGATTACTATCGCCGTAAAACCTCCAGCCTGTACCATCATAGGATGGTGACTTACGTGATCCAAATAAAACAGAATCAGCACTCTGTTTTGGTCATGGACATGAATGAGAAATGGAAAAAAAACACTTCAAAAAGAGCAAAATTAAAAATTTCAGGCTATCAATAGACTAGGAGTTATTACTAATTTCAACATACTAATTACTCTGCCACCAGTCAAGACTTCTGAACTCGACCAGGCAACTTTTACCAATCATTTCATATTTAAATTAAAAGGATTATTCACCACATTACATGATAAAATTAAAAGGAAACCTTCCCCATCCCATTTCTCGTCAGTCCCTAGTTTTTGCTTTCCATTATTCCTCAACGAATTTGAGACCATATCATTAGGATAACACTGCCCAAAGTTTTAAATAAGCATTCAGCATCTGATGCACTTGCTGAAAAATAGTTAGTGCTTTTGCCATAAGAGCTAAGATAGCTTAAAAACTAAACATTTTTTACGAATCAAAACAAAATATAATTACTATTATGCAATATAATGTGGAAAATGAAACAATTGCATTTGGGTCATAAAATCAAGAAAATCATCTTCCTTCCTAAAACAGCTAGCATTCAAACAGGCCAGTGGCAAACTTGAATGCAACAATTAGCTTGATGACTTCAATTCCAAATCCAAACAGTGCAGCATAAACGTGAACCAATCACGTCAAGGTGGATTATCTAACCTTGCAAGCCAAAATATTAAAAAGAAAAAAGAAAAGCATGCTGTCGAAGCATACCACTGTACTTATCCTGCCTTGATCTAGAGGATGATCCAACTTCTTTCAATTGTCTTTGGCTCTCATCAACTACTGTATTTGCTTTTCAATGATCATCTGTACTAACATCCGACAGAATGTCATGTCGTTTTCATTCGTCGTACACAGTGGCGGAATCAGAAATATGGCTCTGCCCAGGCTAGAATTTTAAACTCTAAAATCTTTTAATAATTTAAATTGATCTACCCGGGCGAATATCATATTATTCCAAAATCATATAAAATTTACATATAATTTTTTTTTAAAAAAATTGGGCCTCCCGGGCTAAAACCTGGGTGTACAAGCATGTGGCTCCGCCACTGGTCGTACATATCATTAAATGTTCATTTAATGTTGCTTGTGTTTTTACGACTTTAAACTCTTGCGTTTCATAAAGCTGACACACCATGTCTGAAACATATAACTTTCTATCATTCAGGAGTTGATAGGATACTGTGAAATCATTCTACATAGGACAAATGTTTGAACAACTTGGCTTCAATATCCTATATGAAATATCACTTTTCTGACAGGTGGCAGTGCAATTGGATCTTC
Organism: Primulina huaijiensis; assembly: GCF_012295235.1. Taxonomy (NCBI): domain Eukaryota; kingdom Viridiplantae; phylum Streptophyta; class Magnoliopsida; order Lamiales; family Gesneriaceae; genus Primulina; species Primulina huaijiensis. The sequence continues at coordinate 19,624,418 of NC_133323.1, forward strand.
AACGGTTTGAACATGTGTACTGTCGGTGATGTTGACTGATGATATCTTGTAGTTGGAGTTTAGACAATCTTGCCAAAACATCTTGATCTTCTAATGCTTTTGTCAGCTCAATGTTGTTATTTTTTCAATTACCAAAACTTAGGGTAATATAAATGTTCTAACAAATTCATAGCAATTAAAGTACATGTCAAAAAATTACCATACTTTACTGGAAGGACTGAATATAGGGCAGAAATGATCGGAAATCGGAAAAGGCAGAATCGGGCCGGTGAGTGAATCTCAATCGTCGATGTGTCGGCGCTTGTGGCCACTTTGATGGCCACAAGTGAATGAAATTTTTCTGGCCACTTTGATGGCCACAAGTGAATGAAATTTTTCAGGAAAATATATTTTTGGGCAATCTACAACTTTTATGTTTAGCACTTTTTTGAAATTCGGAAACAATTATAGAAGATTTTGAAAAACTAGAGTGATTGTTAAGTTCAATTCGGACGATCAAAAACAACACTTTCGTTGACAGTGGAATTGATCAGCTAACATATTTGTGAACTAAAAAAATATTGAACAAATTTTATTTTAAAATCAGAGTAAAAATCTTTTCAGAAGAAGGATTATATCAAGCTAGATATAGCTACCTTAGAATTATTTTTCTGGAATATTTTTAGAATTGTTTTTCACGGATCTTAATTTTTTCCGGAAAAAATCGGTTGATGATTTTGTTACATCACCTATATACATTGGTTTTTGGGATGAAGAATATTGTAGTGTAAACATTTGGATATTTTTGGATAAGGTTTGATATTTTTCTCTCTATTTTTCACTACTTTCCTACTCTAATTCATGTCTGCCTTTTTCTCCAAAGTCACTAATTTCATGCATCACATGAGATCTATTTATAGGAAAATTATGACGAGTCACTACACATAACTAAGTGTTGACTCAAATTGATGAGACATACCTAAGTCTATTTCTCAACATATGTCAAGCTTAATTTTTGACACATATCTAAGGTTCAATTTATTCAAAATTGTTTATTTACTATATCTTTTATTTTATATTATTTTAATTAAATTAAATTAAACTAAATGTTNGTTCCATATAAAGTTATTTTAATTTTACTTATAGAATAATAAAATTCATTTCATATAATTAAATTATTATTTTTATTCAAGTTTTTTAATTAAATTTTGTCTGAACACTTCAAATTTTTAAGGTGTTACATAATCACACAAACGTCGTATCTGCGACTAAAGAAAAATCTTTCCAAAATGCACATTTATTACTCTGGCTAGAGAATTTTGAGCTATTAACTCATAAGATCATGTAATATATTCATACTCATAGGTGAGCGATGAATCTCTAATAAATGCATCGGCTCCTACATATGTCGGAACTACACTCAATCTCACCACTTGGTGATACTCATGGAATCGGTAAATGAATCAAAGTAAAGTGCTAGTATGTAGAGCCTCCATGTTTGAGGGATGATTTGTTTAGTGCAATTATCATATAATCACTCATCTGCATGATTGTATATCTCCATGTCTATACAGATGAAACGTGACGTTAACATAATAGATGTTAATCTCAAGCTCGAGCGACATTTATCATTATTTTAGGCTGCTGAATTGACTATGAACGAATTTAGAATATATAGTACACTTCTTAATGAATTTCATGATCTACATGACTTGTGGACCTTATGATACTTATAGTATATTCAAGTAGTTTATATGTGCAATTTGCATGAATATATATATGAAGTAAATGTCATAACTGGTTAAAATAGTAAAATATTATTAAAATAAATATTATTATTACAAAAGAGTCAATAAAGCTCAATCCAAAAATTGGCTCGCTGGACACTAACTCTAACAAATCCTACGCTATTATATGGAGATTAGGTATGCATCAAAATCATTGAATCATTTTGTATTTTTTTAAAAATATTTTTGTTTAAGTAATTCTTATTTCTCGGAATAAAATCAGATGCTCTATTCTGTGTAATATTTGATGTTACATAAATACGTATTATGAGTATAAAAATTTCAATTAAGTACAAGATTCGATTACTTTAATAATAGACAAAGTGAAATATAGGATTGTATTCCGAACTTTATTAATTAACGTCAAAATTGAAGGCAATATCTCTTACTTTTAACTTTAAAATTTAAATAAATACAAGAGAAAATATTTTTACTAAACATTTTCCTCTAACTTCAAAACCATTCAACATAAAAACTAATATTTAAAAACCTCAATTCCATAAAAATCCATAAATCGTCAACCACAAAATCGTTCGTCAATTTTAAAATAATTCAACGACTAAACTACAAAATAAAGCATAAAATCTTTAAATAAATAATCCTCAATTTTTACTTTAAAATCTTTAACTATAAATCTAGGAGTGCGGAAAATAAAAGTCCATCGGGAATGTACTGCCTGACCTGATCCACTCAAGCATCAGCACCTCCCTCAAAATCATCGTCACCTTCAATCATTCAAACCTAGTGAGTCTAATTACTCAGAACGTTCTAACCATACGTAGCAAATAATACATATACAGACACATGCTACTGTAAAATAAATCTTTTAATAAATTAAGCTGGCGTAAAAATTCGTAAACGTATTTAAATACGTAATATCATTCAGCTTCCTCAGCGTAAATCATTTTAGCATATAACATCATAAATCATTTCTTCATCATATATCATTTTTGGTAAAGTTTGATCCGTGAAAGTGACTATCTTTTATCCTTTATCATTCATCATCTGGTCGATTGATAAGTCAATATACACCAAGTACCGGGGGGCGAAGCGTCAGCAACTCTTGTCACTTGGTAGTGGCCAAATATGGAAATACGATCGTTGGACTCCCTTTGGGGCCTTCTCCCGTAAACGGACTCCTTTCGCGGCCTTTCTCTCATGATATCCCCATTTTATCCTCTGTGGCACAGTCAATTCATATTTTTCAAAATATTTTTCACTTTCTTTTCATTTATAAAATATGGTTTTCTTCCAAAAGTTGTAAAATAACATTTTTCAAGAAAAATCGTACAACATTTGCATATATCATAAAAATATCAGTTTTCATTATAAACATTTTAAAATATGATTTAGCATGTATTATAATTCTTCGGGACACTGCCAAACCTTTAGAACTACAAGGGACGTAAAATGACCATATTACCCCTAGACCTCGTAATTATGACTCACCGAAAAGTCCTGGGTAGCGTCTTTTTATTTCAGTCTCTGTCTCCCAAGCGGCTTCTTCCTCCTCCCAAGTGACTTCTTCCTCCGAGTGGTTAAGCCACTTGATTTTGACAATTTTGATTACCATGTTCTGCAATCTTCTATCCTTTCTGCCCAAAATTTAAGTAGGCTTCTCCTCATAAGACAGGTTTGGTATAAACTGCAGTGGCTCAAAATTTAGTACATGTGAAGGATTCGACATATACTTGTTGAGCATCGATATATGGAAGACGTTTATAACTCCAGCAGGATTAGGTGGCAAAGCCACTTGATATGTTAATGCTCCCAATCTGTCGAGTATCTCGAATGGTCCGATGAATCTCGGACTGAGTTTGCCTTTCTTGCCAAATCTCATAACACCCTTCATAGGTGCTATTTTCACAAATACGTGGTCTCCGACTACAAACTCAAGATCTCGTCTTTTTCTGTCAACGTAGCTTTTTCGTCGACTCTGAGCAGTCTTCATCCTATCACAGATTTTGGCGACTAAATCTGCGGTATGCTGCACTACCTCGGGGCCTATCGTAGCTCTCTCTCCTACCTCGTCCCAATGGATATGTGATCTACACTTCTTCCTATAGAGTGCCTCGTATGGAGCCGTTCCTATAGACGACTGATTGTTATAGGTGAATTCCACTAGAGGTATCTTCGGTTCCCAACTCCCTTAAAAATCGATCACGCATGCTCGGAACAGATCTTCTAGAATCTGTATGACTCTCTCAGACTGACCATCTGTCTGATAATCAAATGTTGTGCTGAATAGTAGTTTGGTCCCCATAGCTACATGCAGACTCTTCCAAAATGATGAAGTAAATTGTGTGTCTCTGTCTGACACTATGGAAACTGGAATCTCATTCAGTCTGACTATCTCTCGATTATATAGTAGGTTTTCCTTGTACCAATTTAGGTATCACATTTTTATTTCATTAATGACACTATAGAAAATATTAACTTTAAAATATATTTTTTGACATCATCAAATAATCAAATTTGAGTTTTTAAAGTGTAAAATCAAGTATTTATGGACTCGAATTAGGTATTATTTTTATCACGAATATCATCATCAAAAGCTACTCAATATTACCTTCAAACTATATATTTTGACATAAAAATTAATTGAATTTTAGTATTTAGGGAGTAAAATAAAGTATTAGTAGACTCGAATTAGATACTCTTTGTACAAATTTAGGTATCACATTTTAACTTCACAAATAACACATCAAAAGTCACTCAATATTATTTGAAATTATATTTATTTATATTCCAAAATAATCAAAATTCAGCGTTAAAAGGGTAAAATCAAGTATATATGGGATCGAATTAGGTACTATTAGTATCAATTTAAGTACCACATTTTTTATTCACAAATCTCATCATCAAAGGCCACTCAATATCAACTTCAAACTATATATTTTGGTAACTTCAAATAATCGAATTTGAGTATTTAAAGGGTAAAATAAAGCATTTGTTGGCTTGAATTATGTATTATTTTTATCAATTTAGGTATCACGTTTTTATTTCACGAATGTCATCATCAATGACACTCAATATTAACTTCAAACTATATTTTGACATCTCCAAATAATTGAATATGAGTATTTAGGGAGTAAAATCAAGTATTTGTAGATCCGAATTAGATACTTTTTGTATCAATTAAATATCGCATTTTAACTTCACAAATGACATCATCAAAATTCACTCAATATTATTTGAAACTATATTTTTTTACATCCAAAATAATCAAAATTAAGTCTTAAAAGGGTAAAATCAAGTATATGTGGGATAAAATTAGGCACTGTTCGTACCAATTTATGTTAAGAAATTATTATTATAACAGTTTCAGGAAAACATCTGCAATTTATTTTATATAACAGGAACACTTCTAAACCACTTGAAGCTCAAACGCCTACAGCTTGAAGAAGTTTCAACCGGCTGTTCAAAGTCTTCAAACCACTTCATTTAAGAGTCATTCATTGCTCACTTAATGAAAGACATTCTCTGACCGGCTCAGAACATTCAATGGTTTTGCACTGCTACAAGTCAACCATGTCCTGCACCAGTCTCGAAAAAATATATGCATTTATGTCAATATCCCAAAATAGAAAGATTGCTTAAATATCCTATAAGCTCTGATGGAGCTAACAGTTATCACAAAAAGATGCTCAGCAGCAACTCTTCAAAAGAACGGGATTCAAAGCTGCACAAGCAAAGAGAATAAAAAATGTTTGTTGAAGAACATTTAATGAAGTTGCAGCTGATAGTGACACATCATTCCAACGCTAAAGGTTTACGTTATACATCTTTTACGACCGTTGGGATGATAGCTTATATAACAAGAGTTGAAGAATGCAGAAAAGATTTCGATCAATTTAATCTCTTCAACCACGCGATTGTTATTCTACTAAAGCTTGCAAACTCAGAGATTTAGGCGCACTAAAAAGTTCATATACTTCATCGCTTATCAAGCACACACTCAACAGAAAGATATATGATCATTCAAGGATCAACTTCGTGCTACTCAAAACATATAGTTTTCTTTTATCAGTAATCTTTTGGTTTTGATTGTGTTGTTTGGTGAACAGAGGGTTCTTAAAATCCAGAAGTGTAAAGTGATCGCTAAGAGTTCCAATACAGGCATTGTGATAAGTCCTGATTGGAGTGAGCTGTTGTAATAAACTTGTAAAGCCAAAGTCTTTTAGTGGAATCCTTCCTAAAGAGGAAGAAGGGGTGATGTAGGAGTTTTGTCTCCGAACATCCATAAAATCATGTGTCTTTACTTTTCGTGAGCACTTACATTTCGAACCATTTCTTGTTAACAATCCAGCCAACCAGTTGAAGTTATCATTAGATATTGTGAACCGTTTTTCGTACTTTTCAAGTAGCTCATTGAAACGACCTCGACATTTTTTTTCTAATAATAAATCATAAACTCAAAAATACTAAATAAAATAACTTAACATTTTCATAAATCATAATTAATCAACTTTTGAAATCTCAAGTGCGTAAAATAAATCTCTAAATCATTGACTAACCAAAAATCCTAGGTCGACTTTTTAAAAAGATCAACTAACATAAAATTAAAGCATAAAAATATCTCTACTAAAATCATTAACAATAAATCTTTTAAATCTTTTATATAACAAGCTAGTGCGGAAACATAAAGCTCCCTCGGAAGTGTACTGCAGCACTCGATCCACTCAATAGTCAGCACCTCCCATATATCCTCAAATCCTGCATCATACAAACTTAGTGAGTCTAATGGCTCAACACGTTCTAAACATGAGTAGCAAATAATACATATACAATCACAAGCATTTACAAATCATAATTTTATTTAAAATAGCTTTTGAGCATAAAATTATTTAAAAATCATTTAAGCATAAATAAATCATTTAAAAAGCTTTAAACAGAAATCATATATTGTAAAATCATTTTCATCGTAAAGCTTTCGATCTTTTATCATTTTGAGTGGAGTTTGATCTTTGAAAGTGATTAGCTTTTATCCTTTGGGCGACTGATCAGTCTTCAGCTCCACATGCTCATGGGGGTGGCCACTAGGCTCCACCGTAGAAATACGATCGCCAAAGCCCCCTCGGGGGCCTTCTCCCATAGACGGGCTCCCTCTGGGGCCTTTTCCCATAAATGGGCTCTTTCCGGGGCCTTCTCCAATAAATGGGCTCCATCTGAGGCCTTTTCTCATCACGACATCCCCACAAATCATATAACATATATCATATCTTTTGTCACAATCAATTCACATCTCTCAAAATATTTTTCATTTTCTATAAAAAGCATAAAATGCCATAGCTTTCCAAAAATAACATTTTAAACAGTATAAATTACACAGCTTTACCATAATTCATAAAATATCATATTTTCTTCAATACCATCATTTTAAATCATAAAATATTATTTAACATACTTTATGATCCTTCGGAACGTTGCCAAGCTTTTACGTATTTTCTCAAGTGTAAAATTACCGTTTTGCCCCTAGAAGTATAATTTCTCGATTTTATCTTTTTTCTTACTTTTAATGACATGAGATTATCCAAAATAATTATTTAAGCTTAAATCTAATTTTTCATAATTTTATTCCACTTAATTAGAGGCTTTTCAATTAATTCTTTAATTAACTATTCGAGAGGCGATTAAATTTTGGATAAATTCAAAACTCATTATTTTGATCCCAATTTTTAAACATAACCTTTTTATTTCCTACTCTACCCTCGTGAGCTATGAACCACACCCGTAGACCCATGGTTCTAAATTTTCTTATTAAATTCGAAATAATGACCCTTATATGAACAACCCGAGCCATCTCCCAATTTACTCGAGCCATGGTCAAGCCACCTCAAGCCAAACCCGAGCCAACCCACCTAGACACCCTACTGACCAACCCTGACCCTTAGAACCTAACCCTAGCTCGTGCACAAGCCCTGCAACCAGGACCCCAGAAACCTGCACGTGAGCTCCCCTCGGCCAAGACTCCTAGTTAGCTTAGGACACTTCTAGCCACCTAACCAGAGATCACCTTGGACCCTCACCTACCCTGAACAATGTCCAGACCCAACCAAGCCCAGCCCAGACCCTTTAACCCAAGCAGCGAGCCACCTGAAACAAGACAGCAGCCTTCACGTACTCCCTTGCGCCTATGCATCTCCCACTTCGACTGGGACTCTATGCTCGAGCCACCCACGAGCCCGAACCCCCTTGACCCTCTTTGGACCACCATGAGCCAACACCCAGACCATCTAGCCCAGCCCTTTCTCTAGCCGTCCTCTGAAAACTCTCGGCCCTCTTGAACATGCATGGGAAGAGTCCTTTCACGCCAGGACTCTTCTCCAGCCTCTAAGCGCGAGTCCTAGCCCTGTGGATCCTTCCTAGGACCTAATCGTATCCCATACAAACCATCATCAAGACATGGTCGAGCCCTTTCGCCCCATGCACCCTAGCCGAGCCATAGAACCAAGTGCAAACCAACACAACCCACGGTCCTCTCCTATTGTTTCCCATGGTTTTCCAGCCTTGTTTTCTTTTAATTTTTATTCAATTTAATCATATTTCATTCATATAACATCTTACGTTGGCAACGTACTTATTGGATTCAAAAACGTTTTAAAAACAAGCGTAAAAACGTTGAAAATACGTATCCTACCGTAAAATAATTGAACACCCCTATTCTTTCCATGCATAATCAATTAAACACACATATTATGATTCGTATGATGTTTTAAAAAGTTTAGAGAACATGTCTTTGCGTTTAAAATGCTCAAACACTCAATCGTCGGCGAGGGTGCGAAGTTGGACGATCGTAGGACGAAGACTCTTTGATTTCCTTACCAACCTTTTTCCTCGAAATTTGTAGTGCGTGTGATGTGTGTTTTTGGCTGAATTGAGGCTGAAATATTGGGTTTTGAAAGCCTATGTAACATATTTATAGATTTAATCAAGATGCTAATGGGCTTAGGTTTTGGGCTTGCACGCTTAAGGGCAATTGGGCCTACTTTAAATAATTAAATTGGGCCCAATAACTCTTATTTAATTAAAATATAAAATTTATAAAATTAGTTTCTCAAAAATAATATTTTTGATATTTTAAATTCCTTGTTTTCCCAAAACCGGCTTCTCGAGAAAAATTGAGCTCGACTCGTAAATTAATTCGAACTATAACATTTTTAGGAAAATTAAATCATTTTTAATCATATTAGGAAGCCTTGCAATTATTTAATGAAAAATAATTATTCTTGTCTTTGTCGTCCCCGGTCTCCTTTCCCCTCCCTATTATCGAATATTCGGGTAAAATTCTTCCATTTCATGAAATAATTTCATATAATCATTTAATCATGCAATCATATCTTTAATCATTTAATAAATATCATGCTAGCATTTGAAATCAATTAAATAAAAAAATTAATCAATTAAAACAATTTGCATGCATGTGGTTTACGTATGTTTGGTTTTTCGGACGTTACATTCATATTTTTAACCGTTCAAGAAAAACTTTCAACCGCCTAAAAACGATTTAAAACGGATTTTAAAAGCAAATATTTTTAAAGAGTTTATTCACTCCCCCTCTAAATTCTTTCCCAATCATAAGAATTTAGGTATCACATTTTTAATTTACAAATCTCATCATCAAAGTCCATTCAATATTATCTTCAAACAATATATTTTGACATCATCAAATAATCGAATTTGAGTATTTAAATGGTAAAATCAAGTATCCGTGGACTCGAATTATGTCTTATTTGTATTAATTTAGATATCACATTTTTACTTCATGAATGTTATCATTAGTGTAACTCAATATTAACTTCAAACTATATTTTGACATTCCCAAATAATTGGATATGAGTATTTATAGAGTAAAATCAAATATTTGTAGACTCTAATTAGATATTCTTTGTACCAATTTATGTATCACATTTTAACTTCACAAATGAAACTATCAAAATCCACTCAATATTACTTGAAACTCAAGTATTTTCTTACACATTTGAAGTATTCAAATTGTCAAATCAAATGTCTGGAACCCAAAATAAGTACATAATCAATCAAAATAAGTACCTCTTCTAATTCCATGTTGAGTGAGAAACTGTGTTTTTTTCAAAAATTAGATTATATAAATAAGTCATCTTAACGTATTTTTAATGAAAAGACCAACAATGACTGAATTTATGGTGATCGCTCGAAAATCCAGTATTTTCTTACACATTTGGAGTATTCAAATAGATAAATCAAGCATGTGAAACTCCAAAATAGGTACTTTGTAGATCAAAGTAAATACTTAATCGTATGTCATGATATTGATGAACTATGTTTTTTTAAATAAAATTACATGAATAAGTCATCCTGATGCATTTTTCATGAAAAGACCGACAATGACCGAATTTGTGGTGATTACTCAAAAATATAATATTTTCTTATACATTTGGTGTATTCAAAGAGCGAAATCAAGTATCCGAAACCCCATAATAGATACTAATTTGATGCATAGAGAAGACACAATTATTTTGGTGGAGAAAACTATATATATTTATTTAAATAATAAAAGGGCAAAAATGTAAATTTGTTTTGGTAGAGAGTTAAAACTAAGTTTACAGTGTTGTCAGTTATTGATTTATAAAAAAATTTTACACGGGTACTGAATCTTAAATCAAAGATGCACATATGAATTTTTTTTTCAAATTGACCTTATTTAAATCATTTTTCATTAATCTTTTACGATAATTTAAATCATTTAATCAAATCCATCATACAGTTTGCAAAAGTTCGTGAATTGGCCCTCGGGTAGTTAAATTGAAAAATAATTATAGTTACAATTTTTATTTTTTAATTTTGTATTTGCATGAATATCACCGGAATCAACTATTGAATTTCTCTAATATATACTTCAGTATTTAATTCTTTATTTGTAAGATGGCACTATTCTAAAATATGATTGAATATCTGGGCCAAAACTAATGTTGTACACATCAGAGTGGGTCCCACCCAAATTCAATGATTGAATAGAAATTTATTAATCTATACATAATTTTAAAACTACTGCACCGACACACGTGTTGTGTATATGTACAATATTTTTTATAATTTATTTGAGTTATATTTAAATGAGGATCAAAATATAATTATAACAAATAATGAGGGAATACACTGTAATTTTGATATATGAATTAAAAAATAAATAGAAAAAATAAAGAGAAAAAGAATCAAAATAGGAATTGAACGTACTTGATACTTAAAGAAACAAAGATTCTATATGCAAAACTACATGTGATTTATGTTAAAATTTTAACATTTTATTAATATTAATAAAATATGCACACGTGTTGCATGTGTTATTATTATTTTTAATTTGATCAAATAATATTAAACAATTAACACAAAATTTATTTTCAATTTAGAAGAGTTTTTCGATTTAAAAGAGAAGTTTTGTTTAGATTTTTTTCTATGTAAAATATGAAGTGACTTGAGAAGATTTTTAAAAAGATAAGAAGGATAATTATGAAATTAAATATTTTGGTGTCATTTAAAATAGTTACTCTAAAAATCTCACGCTTAATAATATATATAGATATATTTAATTTTATTTTACTGTTTCATAAAACAAAAAATAATTAATCAAATAATACCACTTGATATTTTGAATACGACTGGTACACAGAACTCAAGATTAATAATTAAAAGTTGTTAAAATTCTATTTGCTTTCCTACTCTCTGCTGATCAAAGTCTTCGCTGAAAAATCGGAGGTTTCTTCAGTAATGGCGGAGTATGCAGCTCTACTATCACTCATACATACTTCAGAGCTGATCCTGCACCCTTCCCAGAATTGGCTTCGCTTGCACAGAAAACAGGTTGAAACTTTACTAAAAAAGGCTCGTTTCCTTCAAGAATTTCTCGAAGAATATTCAAACAGGGGCCATGAGGAAATGTCTGGATTGGAGCGTCAGATTGCAGACACGGCTTATGCAGCGGAGGATATCCTTGAGTCCCATGTAGTGGATCAAGTTCTAGCACGATCCACAGGTAGCGAGGCGAAGAGCTCCACCAGCTTCTCTGGATACATCCAGAAACTTACACAAGAAATGGAGGATTTGATCGAGACCAAAGTGATGAGGATTAAGGAGAATATTGGGAGCTTCGAGGGAGATCAGACGTCGGTAGATTTTTCACCTGCTGTTTCATCAAGGTTAGCTCTGAATGAGCAAACTACTCTGGTGGCTTGTGACGAGAAGTTGATTGAAATAATGGACATGCTTACAAGACAACAATCCAATCGCCAAATCTTAGCTATTGTAGGCATGGGAGGAATCGGTAAGACTGCTCTAGCTAAAAAAATCTACGAGGATTCATACGTCGGGTATTACTTCCATGTCCGTGCTTGGGTTACAATATCTCAAAGTTATACTGCGCATAGAATTATTTCAACATTGCTGTCAGAAATCAATGTAAGCGAAAAAGAATGTGTTGAAACTGATGCTCATGATGGGTTGGATGAACAATTATACAAAAACTTATGTGGTAGGAGGTATTTGATCGTCATGGATGATTTGTGGAGCATTGAGGCATGGGATCAGATACGTATGTTATTTCCGGATAATTGCAATGGAAGTCGAGTTATGATAACCACAAGGCTAGTAAATGTAGCTAGGCATTTAAGCTCTTTTGAGCCTTTTGAAATGAAATGTTTAGATGATGATCAGAGTTGGGAGCTACTGTGTCATAAGGTGTTTGGAAATGAAAGTTGCCCTTCTATACTCGAAGAATCGGGAAAGAACATTGCAGAAAAATGTGGAGGTCTTCCTCTAGCAATTGTGGTGATCGGTGGACTTCTTGCAAAGGCTAACAAGACAAGAGAGTTCTGGGGCCATGTTGCGGAAAATTTGAACTCCATTATAAACTCAGAGGATGATGAGAATTGCCAAAAGATATTGTATTTGAGTTATAAAAACTTGCCTGTTCATTTGAAACCGTGCTTCCTCTACATGGCATCTCTTCCCGAAGATTCGATGTTTTATACCCATAGTCTCGTCAAGGCATGGATTGCAGAGGGATTTTTAAAACCAATGAGTGACAAAAGTTTGGAAGAAGTGGCAAATGAATACATAATAGACCTTATTGATAGGAACCTCATTTTTGTGCGTGACCGAGGGCCTCTCGGAAGAATAATAGCCTGCGGTGTGCATGATCTCTTGAGGGACCTATGCCTGAGGGAAGCTCAAAAAGAGAACTTTATTTGCGTCATAGATGAAGACAACGAAGAAATTCCACTGCGACTAGATTTCAAGCGCCGCATCTGTTTTGGACTAGCACCCGAGTTTTGTACACGATCTATATTGAGACCAGCATCACTAACGCGTTCGGTCTTTAGCGAGTTTGGTTGGAAAACATTGGTCGCTTCATGTACAAGATTGTTGAGGGTGTTGGACGTTGTGTCTGATGACACTCCCCCACACGACAAAGAAATCATGCATCTGGTAAACCTACGGTTTTTGTCTATCACGTGTAAATCAGATTTGAATTCCATGCGGTGGTTTTATTCTTCGATATCCCAGTTTTGGAGCCTACAGACTTTGATTTTTAGCCACAACTTAAGCAAACCAATCTTTCTACCATCAGAAATCTGGAATTTGCCACAACTCCGACATCTTCTCTTTGATAGAGTTGTTTTACCCGATCCTCCTTGTTCTCAAGACGATTCTCATATCTTGGAAAATCTTCAGACTCTCTCTACTGTTCTAAATTTTAGATGTACAATGGAGGTTGTTAAAAGTGTTCCGAATCTGAAAGAACTAAAAATTATCTATGATCGTTCACTCCCGGGAGTGCAATGGCCCTTCTTCTGCCTTCACAATCTTGTGCACTTACATAAACTCGAATCACTTATGTTCATTTCATTTGGCCGAATTTCTGTGGAACATCTAAGCTTCCCACTTTCTCTGAAAGAGTTGAATTTAAGTGGCTGCCGCTTACCTTGGAAAGATATGACAATTGTGGGTTCATTGCCTAATCTTGAGATACTTGAGCTACTATTTTACGCTTTCGAAGGCAAGGTGTGGTATCCAATAGAAGGGCAATTTGTTAGATTGAAACTGCTGGTAATTTCCAAGACTGATTTGTTGGATTGGAGAGCAGATAAGACACACTTTCCAATTCTTGAGCACCTGATTCTTCGAAATCTACAACTGGAGGAAATTCCTCGAGACATCGCGGAGCTTCCAACGCTTAGAAAAATCGAATTGTTTCGTTGTAGTGATTCTACTGTCACCTCTGCAAAGCAAATACTTGAGGAACAAGAGAGCTTGGAAAATGAGGGCCTTCAAGTCTTAATATATGAAAGTGAGTTTGTTAAAGCTCCTTCTCCCGCCATGTCTTCTTACCAGACATTTTAAAAACAAAACAGACAACTTTCTCATCCCCTCGGTTTTCAGGCAAATCGCGTCAACACCTGTGAATTATTGTCTTATTCTTCTTTTTTTTTTTTTAGCTCAAATTGTTCAATGGTCTTCATTTGCCTCTGCACAATATGTTTTATTATCTGGCACAAGAAGAACGCATTCAATGATTTCACATTTTCTATTTCACTGCAATTTAGAAAGCGAGCATCATTAACAAAATTTTGAATGCATGAGATTTGTTGATCCATTTCGAAAAACCATTTGGAAAGACTACTGGATTTTATGACTACTTCCTTTACTTTGAGTTTTAACAAATATCGTAACCAAACAATTCAATATTTTTGAAATGCTAGAAGGTTACTGACAATAACAGCAAACAACTAGTCCTCGTCGTTACTGAATCGGTGAATTCTAACAAGAAAAACAGGATTGAATGCCTACTGTTAAGCCAAAAGTTGAAGTGATGGCAAGCTTGCATTCGTAAAAGCAATCGAAAAAAGTCATGTTTCAACCGTTGTGCCACAGATACAATAATATAGCGTAACAGGGTCGACCCAAACTCCGCGATTTAATAGCTATGCAACATTGATACAGCCTCACAGCAAAACATAGGACAAGAACTAAAGTTACGGTTTCCATGTATAATAAGCGAAGACATTAGCAGTGCAGGAACCTGAGATATTTACCTGGGACGGATCAAGCTCGTCTGCTGTTGCAAGAGATTCCTTTGTACGTCGGAGTATCATTTTCTCACACCTAAGACCAGTCGAATTTTAAAATTCTTGAAGAAATTACAGTTTTGACAATTAAAAATTCTTGGACGTCCTATGAGTCAAATTCATGTGTTGGATGTTTCTTTGTCATCTGAACTATGTCCATGATTCAAAACCGGATTCTTTGTTTGGATTAAACTAGAAATCTAAACAAGCTTTGCATTTAGAATCGAATAATCAGAAGATGGCTTCTCTCCGGTAGGTGCACAGTGGTGATGCAACAGTACACGACGACATTATGGAGGAGTTCAGCAGTGGGGTTATGCTCCAAGGTGGTGGCCGAAAAATTGCTTGAGGGGAGAGAAAGATGGACGGAAAAATCTAATCTGGATTTTCTTGTGTGGTGTGTTATTAACTTTTGATATCATTTTAAATAAAAAGCTAGTTTCTCAACAATTCTAGAATCCTCGTTCATCTAGGACTAGGAAATTTCCAATTGTCAAATGTTTATCTTATCAACTTTTGATAATAGTTTGATATAATTAAATAACTATTATTTAATTAATCGATTCCAGATCTTTCTAGAATATTTAATGAGAATTTTAACGAATATTTAAAACTACTTAATTAATATTTAATTTGCATATTCTAAATTTACTAATTAAATTATTGTGACATCGTCACAGTCCAAATCGAAGATCAGACATCGCTGATATGACGAAGGTGCACCTATTGTTATTAAAATAAAAAGTTAAAATTTCGAAGATCAAAATTTTCGATTGACTCATTTTTGGTAGCTACCTATTTCGAAACACTTTCACTAAATTAGACAGTTTCACTATACTCACTTATTTAGCAGTCAAGCTAACTTGCACAACTTTCAAATATTGAATCCATTTATAAACTCCTTTGTAAGCAATATATATGATCTCCTTCAAACTTACAGTGACTATCTCAATGGGAACACAAAATTTAATACTTGTGTGACACTCAATAATTCATGGATACAGCTAGTTGTGGGTTCACAATTTCATGTAATTCAGGACAACATTTATCCTTATTCGGGCTTACCCTGATTAACCTAATTCTTTTCGTCAACCTCTTGATCAAGAACGTCAGAACTCGGGTCTGATTGCACTAATTAGATTATGGTAAAAACTTCAAGTATAGAGGCGCTAAATCCGACCTGACCTGTCAACCGGACATAGTTCGACCCGAAAAAATTAGGTTTGAGCTTGGGGTATTCCAGTATGGGACATGCCTGATTGTACCCGATATCTGGCCAGAAAAATAATCGGGTTCAGGTTGACCCGAAAATTTTAAATTTTTTTTAAAATATATAATTAATAAATATTGCTTACATTTTTATATATTGTATGTTTGAAAAAATATTTATCGTATATTTATATCAAATATTTTCATAATTTACTATTTATTTTGTACATTTTTTATTTTTTTTTATATTTTTTGTTTATTTGATTTAGTAAATATACTTTAATTGTTTACGATTAGACTTTCAAATTTAAATCATATATAAGAATATTTTGTGATTAAATTAAAATATATATTTAATTTTATTTATTTTTTAAAAAAAATCAGGTTGATTCGGGTTCGGATAATGAGTTTTCGGGTCGTTTGGGTATGGTCGGGTTCGGGTTGAGTTCATAGGACCGTTTGAAATTCTAGATGAGATTAGAACATTAGCCTATAGAGTGGCTTTGCCACCGATGCTAGCTGGAGTGCATAATGTGTTCCATATCAAGATGCTGCGAAAGTACATGTCGAATCCTTCAAATGTATTAAATTATGAACCTTTGTAGTTGACTCTAAATATATCATACGAGGAAAGGCCTATATAAATTCTGGATAGACAAGAGAGAAGGCTTCGAAACAAGGTTATACAAATGGTCAAAGTCAAGTGACTAAATCATTCGGAGAGGGAAGCTGCTTGGAAACTGAGAGGGACATGAGGAGTCGCTACCCGGAGTTATTCGGTAAGTTTTAATTTCGAGGACGGAATTTCATTTAAGGGATAGAGGAATTGTATGGCCTAAAATGCAATAACGTAATCTAACTGCATGCAAATCTAAGAAAAATGGAAAATACTTAATTAAATTATTTTAATAGCATGAATTAAATGTGGTAGGTATGTTTACATATTTAAAATATGGTTTTCTACAAGAATGCATAAGACTGTGTTTTAAAAGTTATTTGAGACGCGATCGAGGAACGGAGACCGATGATCATAAAGGGAAAATATTTTTATTAAATAATTATTTTTAATTGTATTTTCAAAAATGATGTCTTTTGAGATGTTTTTATGCGCCGAATCGTATTTTAAATCGACAATCGATTTTTGAAGAAAATAAGGACTTTTTGAGAACTCATCTAATATTTTCGAAAACTTTCCTAAACAAAATATTTGACCTGCATTATAATGGGCCTAATGGACCTATTATACTAAGGTTATTGGGTCTAGCTTACTACACAATTATTTATATCAAAATATCGAGTTTCCTAAACTCTAAAAACCTCAGACCACACACCACCAAGCTTCAAAAGACTGCTAGTTTTATCTCCACCTTCACACGGCCACACACCTCACTTTTTCAAAGGAAATTCACGGGAGGTTGAAGGAAAAACGCAGCAAGCTTCCTCTCTGTCTCTCCGCCAATGTCTCTCGCCTGAAAGATTGTTTTTTGTGCGTGAAATACGCAAATACACGTCTTAATCTTCCTTCACTCATCGTTCATAACATATTATGTGTATTTAGCATGATTGCATGAGATACACTTTCTTATTTTCGTTTTTATGGCAATACATGATTAAAACTTGAGTTTTCATCATTTTAAATCCATGTTTATGTTGCACAAAAAGGCTGTCATGGTAGGGCTATGGGAAGGGACGTTTTTCAGCATGATTAAAGTCCGTATAGGCTTGGCTAAGGGATGGAGAAGAAGGGTAAAAAGGTTGAACGAAAATTTGGGTTGTAGAGGAACTAGGGTTTCGTTTTTGGTCCTTGAAGGGTGCGGCTACTAGTTGCTGTTAGGGCACATCCAGGGGTCCTAAGAGGGTCTAGTCATGGTTCTATATAGGCTAAGGGAAGGCTGGTGCGAAGGCTAGGGCTGAAACGAGAGAGGGGTGTCGCGCGGGTCTTGTGGAGTGACAGGTTGGGGGTTGTGCAAGCTTGGTTCGTTAGGTCTTGTCCAGTAGCTTGTCAAGGGCTCAAGTATGGTCCTAGGAAGGTTGCATAGGGTCTAGACACGGTGGTTAGGGTCTAGGATTGAAGGAACTCGTGGTTGTTCAAGTTAGGGTTTTCGAATTAGAATAGAAAATATAGTAGCCTTCTAGGCTTTTTCAAGGGTTTTAGTGGCATGGTTTGGGTTGAATAGGGTATGGTTAGGTGTTAATACGCTGTGGTTCAAGTTTGGTAAAGTTTGGGTAAGTTTCGAGTCGATTCGGGTTAAAACCGGGACGTAGGTTCAAGTTTTAAAACAAATTGAAAAATTAATCAAAGAGCTTAACTTTACGTCTAAGAAATACTTATGAGTGTATTTTAAGGTATTATGATAAGTTTAGATGGATTTGGATCGTCGTTTTAAGGTTTAAGGGTACATTGAGAAAGTTAGGATTTCAGGAGAAAAACGGTCATTTTACACATGAAAATACTTGACGTCCTGGCAGTGCCCTGAATGCTGAAATGAATGTTAAAAAATTTTATTTTGAAAGGTTATGGAATTTTATGATAAAAACGATATATGCTAAAAAACGTGTTGAATGTTTGGTTTAAAAGAAAATGATATTATTGCATATATTTTTCTAAAGCGATGGAAACGAGGAAGAATGTTTGGAAGGAAGTGATTTAATTGTGACGGTAAGGAAATAGGGATTTGTGAGGGATGAAGCCCCAGTGGAACTCGTTTATGGGACAAAGATCCGTGGGAACCCAACGACCGAATTTCCATCGAAAGGATATGATGATATGTAAGACCAATGCTCAGTTGACGGATGAGAGTGTCGTTGATGTACCCGCCAACTATAGGACAAGTCACATAACGGAAAAGTGGTTAATGCTGCATCGCCTCCTGGTACCATGGTTACAGCTGAGATTGATCAATTGACGGAAGGATGAAAGGATGGTTAATTCACCTTAAAGGGAATGCATATGTATATGTATATGTTTATGATGAAAGGAAAAAGGTTAGACTATGAATATTCATGAAAAGCTAATTTTATTAAAAATATTTTCAATGTCGCATCTGAATGTATATGTATTACTTACTGTCATGGTTAAGGTTTGCTGAGTCATTAGACTCACTAGTGTGATTGATGCAAGTGAGCATGATTTTGATGATTTTGGAGTACATGATGGTTGAACTAGCTGGACTGATGGTGCACATAACCTGAGGACCTTTGTTAGTTTTTCCGCATTAGTATGATTTTAAAGATTTTATGACGTTAGTGACTTTTGATGCTTTTGAGTGGTTTGAGAGGATTTAAGATGCTTATATTTTATTTTGAAAAATACTAGTTTTAGGTTGGTTGACATCCTACGATTTTATGTTTTGCAACTGCGTTTTGGATTTTCAAATAATTAGCCGATGAGTTTATTTTAAATGGTGCAAAGTATTTATATATATATATGTGTGTGTGTGTGTGTGTGTNTGTGTGTGTCAGTATATATATTCTACGGAGTAGAGTAAATGACTGGTGATTAGTGAGGTGCATGACACTCAAAAATCAATCAAAAAATATTTAATTCAGGCATATCGAATAAAAATATAATAGAATAATAAACTGTTTGTAAGGCCCGAGATTTTACCATTTTAATTCGAGATTATTTAATTTATGAATTTTGGAATGTTGAATTAGATTCCATAGTTTTTGTAATTAATTAGGATTCAAGTGGAATTAAAAAGAGTTATTGAGGACCAAATTGCAAATAGTTAAGACTTCACGGGCCAAAGTGCAATTATGGAAATTGACTATGACACTTGTCTTTGTCATGTTTGCTGGAGATATATAAGATTCATTTCCTTCATTGTATATCAGCAAGAACCGAGGAAAAGCTACAGAGATTTGTCAAAATCTTTCGTACAATAGATGGGTGATTTTACGAGATTCGGTTATCCGATTTTCAATCCGAATACATTTCTGTACTCCTCTTGTCAACAGCTACAACTTGAAGTAAGTTTTATTGAGTTATGTTATTATTTGAAATTATGATATTGGAGGAATTATTATTTGACCATTATTATGTGTTTTGGGAATACTAGACATCGTAGAATCGAAGTCAGATCGAAGAACAAGTTGATTTTGGAATTGTTATGATTTTCTGATTTTATCGATTAAAATTGATNTATATATATATATGTGTGTGTGTGTGTGTGTGTGTGTGTGTGTGTAAGTATATTCGACCGAAAGT
Organism: Primulina huaijiensis; assembly: GCF_012295235.1. Taxonomy (NCBI): domain Eukaryota; kingdom Viridiplantae; phylum Streptophyta; class Magnoliopsida; order Lamiales; family Gesneriaceae; genus Primulina; species Primulina huaijiensis. Next base: position 19,644,706 of record NC_133323.1, read on the forward strand.
ATTTTAAGAAAAGAAAGAAAAAAAATTCTCTAGTATATTTTAAAGAAAATGAGTAGTGGACGTTTCACTTTCAATCCTCCTGAATTGACACTCCTAGTATAGTAGCATCATCTCATAATCCCTTAGGTATAAATGATATTGTTTGCAAGAACCAATAAGTTATGGTTAACGTACAATACGGTCCCTTCAACAAATATATCTTGATTAAATCTACAATCATTGGTATATCGAGAGTTACAAACTTATTTGATGACATTGTGATATATCTTTGAGCAATCATAATATCATCGTATGTGAAACTAAGGAAACACATTTTCGTAGTGTACTTATCTTACTATGTCCAAAGATTGGTTGAACTATTAACTCATCAAATCACATAGGGTATACAATGCATCGGCTCCTACGTATATCGAAACTACACAAAAACTCACCACTTGATGAACGTCTTGGAGTCGGTAAATGAATCAAAATGCAATTCTAGTATGTAGAGCCTCCATGTTGTTTCGGGTCGAAGGACTAATGGTGTAAATACTGTAACCGCGGGTATATCCACTCGATAATTGACAATAACTTGGAAAGTCCAAAGAAGAGTTGTTCAATACATCATCCAATGATTACTCAACTATATGAATAGACATCTCCATATCCTTAATAATGAAACATGGTGTTTACATCACAAATGCTAGTCTCAAACTTGAGTTTATCCTTATTTTAGGATGCTGAATCAAGTAAGAACCAATTTATAATATACATTTCATTTCCCAATGAATTTTATTATCTATGTTACGAGATATACCTCATGGAACTATAGTATATTCAAGGACTTTATCTTTACAGCTTGCATATGTATACGGATAAAGTAAACGTCATAATTGGACAAAATAATAAAATAATATTATTAAAATAAAGATTGTTTTTAACAAGAGTCAATAAATTCCAAGCCGCAAGTTAGCTCGTTTGCCACCTACTCAAACAATCTCACACTTTCCCTATAGCTAACTGTCCATAGATCCCAAACTCATTGTTTTACGATGCTACTCAAACAATGGTCTTGACAGGAGATTTGTCAGTGGATCAACAACATTTTCTGCAGAGGCAATTCTCTCTACCAAATATATCTTATTCCCACAATCTCCCGGATGATGTATAACTTCCTCAGTATATGTTAGATCGCTAATGAGACCTCGACTCCTTTGCTTTCACAATGACACCAGTGTTTTCGGAGTACACCGGGACTAAACCAACTCCACTAGGAATGAAGCTAAACTCTTGGACGAAATTCTTCATCCAAACAGCCTCTTTTGCTGCAGCTGATGCATCTATGTATTCGAGCTCAGGGGTGGAATACAATGGTATCTTGTTTGCAACTTTACCAAGACATATCACTACTATTGAACTTGAATATAAATCCAAAGATTGATTTTGAATCATCAACATTTGATTGAAAGCTAGAGTCAGTTTATCCTTCCAATTTTGATTCTCCATCCCATAAACCATGAACAAATTTATTAGTTCTTCTTAAGTACTTAAGAATATCTTTCACAATTTTCCAATTCAATGGACTATGGTTCTACTGATATTTGCTTACAACACTTAATGCAAATGCTATATTAGCTCGAGTAGATATCATACCATACATAATACTACCAATGAAACACTTATATAGAATGTGTGGCATGGTTTCTATCTCATCATTAGTCTTATGGCACATAAACCTTGATAGACTCACATCATGATACAATGATATATATCCTCTATTGGACTCCTTCATAGATAATTTCCTAAGTATGATATCGATATAAGTTGCTTGAGTTAGTCCCATCACCCTCTTCGATCTATCACTATATCTTTATATTCTCAATGCATAAGATGTTTCACGCATGTCCTTCATAGAGAATTTACTCGCTGACCACACTTTAGTTGATTGCAACAATCCTACACCCCCTATGAATAATATTTCAACAACATAAAGTACTAGACTATCACAACGCTCACACTAATATTCTTGTACACATAAGGTTCCTCGTGATTCTTAAAAAATCAAATTCTTTGATATTATTATCGAATCTGAGGTTCCAATTCCTCGATCCATGTTTGAGTCCATAAATGGATTTCTGAAGTTTTTGCATATTTTATGCTCACTTCCCACTAATATGAATCCTTCAAGATGAGACACATAAATCTCTTCTTTAATATCACTATTAAAGAACGTTGTCTGCACATCTATCTGCTATATTTCATAGTCGTACCATGCAGCTATGGCTAGTAGAATCCTAATAGACTTGAACATTGCGACTGGAGAAAAAGTTTCCTCATAGTCAATTCTTTGCTTTTGAGTATATTTTTTTGCTATCGGTTTAGCATTGAAGGTCACTAGCTAACTATCTGCCCCAAGCTTCTCTTTGTAAATCTATTTACATCATATTTGAACAATTCTTTCATGTGGATCTACTAAGGACCATACTTGGTTTGAATACACCCAGCCATCTCTGACTGCATGACTTCAATCCATTTGAAAGAATCGACATCATATAATGCTTCTTCGAAGTTTTTTCGATCACATCTAAGAATGAGCTCATCTTGGCCCTCTTCAAGAAACAGGATCATCATCTTTGGTGGCATTGAGACCCTTTCATATATCCTAGGAGTGTTTACTATTTCAGCTAGTTGTTGGGGTGTCTGTTATACTATTTCAGGAGTTGGTGTTTCTCGAATTTTTTGAATTCTATCATTCCATCTTTTGCTATCTAATATAAACTCATTCTCTAAGAAGATGACATTCTTAGAAACAATCACTTTTATATCTTTGAGCTCATAGAAATAATATCTAATTGAATTCTTTGGATATCACACAAAATTGCACAAATTGGATCTACATTGATATTTGTCTCCCACTTATTTCTTTACATAAACAGGACATACCAATATTCTTAAATAAGAATACATGCGACGTTTTCCCAAGTAGCCGCATTGTCAAGCGCAAGTCCCCAAAATTATGGTGGCAATTCAATTAATCTCATCATAGATCAAACCGTGTCCATCAGTATTTGATTAGACGTTCTAACACACCATTAAATTGTGGTGAGGAGGGAGAAATCCATTGTGAGATAATCTCATTCTCATTAAGGTAGTCTAGAAATTCAGTACTTAAGCATTCTCCATTTCCATCAGATAGAAGTGTTTTGATACATTTTTCTAGTTGTTTCTCTCTACTTCAGCTCTAAATTCTTTGAAAATTTCAAATATTCAGAATTTTATTTCATTAAATACACACACATATCTCAAATGTTCATCAGTAAAGGTAATGAAGTAAGAACGATCATATTTGGTGCTAGCAGGCCACACACAACTGTATGGATCAAATCCAATAGATCATGTGCATGTTCCACTTTCTCTAGGAAAGGGGCTTTTGTCATTTTTTCTTTTAGACAGGACTCACATGTATTAAGAGAGTTTATGTCTGCAAATTCAAACATGTCAACTCCCACTAACTTGTGCATGCTTCAATGATAAATATGTTATAGCCTAGTGTGTCACAAATATGTTTGGTTTAGACAATCTTGTTACGTTTTTTGTTGTTGAAATAATTTGGATATTGTTTAATGGAATATCATCATATTCTTTAAAATCTAGCTATTGCTAGAACACTTCTGGACTACATAGTTGCCAATATCCAAGCTTCTTGTAGTTGAAACGAACATGTTCTGGCGTATCGTGCTTTGTGGGTCATTTAAGTATTCCTCAGAGTATGCTTCTTATTGGGTTTTTTTCCTTGTAAGGGGCAGAACGTTTTTTTCCTTACCTTGTGGCCTTTTTTCGTCCCAGATGATGAGCCTACTCTGAAAACATGTTTTTTCTTCTTTGTGGTGGCCTCATAAGTCGTAAGCATATTGACTATCTCTTCAAGGCTAGCCACTATCTCATTCATATCAAATTTCTCATCAAAACCAATAAAATGAGGAAGGAATAACAACAAGACTATGTCATCATATGACTCGTTAGTAATCACCAATTCCAAGCCCATCAGCTTCTCAATAAGCTCAATCACTTGTACACTACTCTCATGGTCCGAGGCCCCATTTGCATATGTGTAGTCACGAGCTCCTTGACAGCAATGTGCCTCACTGAATGAGTTCGAGCATGATACAACTCTTTGTATGTGTTTATGAATTTCATCAGCATTCATTTGAGTCTGAGAATCATATAAAGTTGTACGTACATATGAATGTCAAAAACATTTATTATTTCCTCAAATTGCCTTTGTAGTTCATTTGACATAGAAGCCAGTATATTACACTTTATTTTATAGACGATGTTCCCACCATCTGACATGCTTATGTCAGTTCAGCAAGACTGACATTTTATGTGTCTTTTTCATAGAAGACCTAGTAAGTCTGTATGTGATCCTTTTTCGATATCAGAACAACCTTTTAATTCTTTGGCCAATCTTGATAGTTAGGTCCGATTAGCTTGTTTTGATCGAGTATTGTGGATAATGGATTGCATTAAAATCGTGAATATAATGAATATGGAAACAAATAATCATTGCTGACTATTTTAAAATATTGTATAAGACATAAAATATGGACTTTTGTTTTATGAATTACCTCCCAAAATTTGAATATTTTCACCACCATCTGAATAAAATGGAAATCGAATTTCTTAAGTGAGTATGTAAGGCTCAATTTCTAAATTATGATCCCGACAATATCAACCAATCATAATTTTTAAAAGAAAGAATCCAATTGCAACTTTTGAAACAATCACTTAATTTTTGTCACGTTTGATAAAGGTCCAATAATATGATGTTGTTTATCTTCACGTGTCTAGCTCAACCCATCAATGTCAAATCTTAGTGGATGATTGTCATGAGATACCCAATAATATGAGTCTGAGTCATGAGAGTTCCACATAATTCACATCAAGTATTTTAGTAGAAGTCACAGTTTTCCGACGTCCAGAACTCCTCAATAAAATGAGCTAGGGTAGCGTTCATCATGCAACCACCGTTGATGGAAGACAAGAAAAATTTAAGCTATGTTTAATTTTTCTTTTAAGAGCTTGATATAAATTTTGAATCTTATAAAAATTAGAGATTTAAATTATGAAGATTTGTCTCATCATTAATTTAAAATTATCATGCCATGTTTTTTTTTTGTATGTTTGTCGGATTCATGCAACTCTTACTGTTACAACAATAATAACACACATACTTGTTATTTATAAAATATCACATGAATTATAGATAATAAAATATGATCGATAAACGAGATCTATTTGATCTGTTAGAGCAATACACAGATCCAAGTCCAAAACCTAGTTAAATGCAGATATGAAAATTTAGTATTATATAAGTTTTCAATATTTTACATGTTTTCGATATTCAAAAATCTTGATGATCTGAGCTCACCATCTTCAAATATTGATCTCATACTAAATCTAATATTTACATTAAATTTTCATAGTACATTGAGATATAAATTTAAGGGGTGAGAACGGTCACAAACATACCTAGTTTACTCTAATAATTATCAAATAATTTAAAATAACAATATAAAATATCTTTACATACACATAACACTTTGATCACGATTCTCGATCATCCTTCTACCATATAATATCATATATTATATAAAATCACATAATATCATATATTATCAACATAATATCATATATTATCATCGAATAATATATCTTGTAAATTTGTCACTAGTCGCCATAATTATTAATAAATCAATAATTTTAATTGTAACGTCCGAAAATCAGTGCACGTAAACCACATGCATGCATGAAAATTATTTAGAAATTTATTTAAATAAGTGGTTTAAAGGTATGTTTAAATATCGGTATGATTGAATGAATGTTTAACCAATTGTTATAAATGTGAACTTTCTGCAGTCGAATACGCGATGTGCGGCAAAGACGAGAGAATCGGGGATGATTTTGATAAAGTTTCTATTTTTAGAAATTTATAAATAGGAAACTTTGGATTAGTAATCCAAAATAGTAAAGCGGCAAATTTATTTATAGTAAGAGACGAACTTAATCGGTAACGAACTTTTATTAAGAAAATAAGAAGTTTCGTGTTTACGATACTAGAAACGAGAGGTACCAAATATTTTTATTTATTGTTTGAGATTTCTAGTGGACTAATTATGTATTTAATTAATTTCTTAATGGACCTAGATTAATAAATATTTATTTAAAATAATTAGGGCCCTTAATCTAACCTAAAGCCTACTTAGCAACTTAATGATTTATTTATTTAAAACCCTACCCTCCACCCACCAAATCACACGTCTCTCACACCTACCGGCACACACAACACACACACTAGGACTCTAGGTGGCCGTGAGTCTCACAGCGAGGGAAGGAAGAAAGCTTTGCGTCCCGTTCGTCTCTCGTCGCGCCGTCGCTCGTATTTCATAAGAATAAAAGAACAAGACACATTTTCAAACCCTTCTTTATTAACCATTCAATCCATAATATTGTATTAATTGATTTTGCGTGAAAAGTTTATAAATATGATTGTTTTCAAGTTCTATGCATTTTACAAAGAATTCTTAATGTTTTTGGGGAATTGCTGAAGGAGGGATGCAAGCCATTATATACAAGTCTAGACCTAGACGTTTAAGAGTATATTTTGAAAGGAAAAAAGCAAAAAGGGAGTCTGGAGTGGATGTACCAGCCTATGCGTGCAAGCCGAGAGGTGGGAAATCGGGTGGCCTTGGGTCCCTACGGCTAAGGGGGCTGCATGGGGCCCTAGCTATGGTCTGGAGGTTTGTATTAGAGTCCTAGGAAGGGCTAGGATGGGTTTGGTCAGGGCTTGGATAGGTTGGTTGAGTCCTGGAACCGAAACTCCACAAACATGCACTTGTTGGGCTGTTTTGGGGCGTGGGTTCCTAGGGCTAAGGGGATGGTGTAAGGGCTGGACCAGGGGCTAGTGACGTGCCTTAGGGTCCTGTGTTGGGCTGGAATGCGCCAAGGGCGAGCTAAAGCTCACGCACCAGCAGCTGGTGCCCGAGGAAGCTACGGTACATGAGGATGTGTTTGGGGCGCTGCTGGTGCGTGAGATCTAGGGCATGAGGCGTCTGTTATATGTCCAAAAAGGCCTGATCACGGTCTTGTTTAGGGTCTAAGGAAGGGGTATAGGGCCTGGTTCTGGGTCGTTTGGAGCCGGTCCGTTCGGGGTCGTAATTTGTCCGAATGTGTCAAAATAGGGACGAATTGAGACTAGGTTAAAAATTTAATCCAAGTTTTAGTTTTGGCTTTGGTTTGGGGACTTCTAGTAGCTTAATTAAACTGAGTCTTGTATGTTAGTAAGGGTCTGGTCTCAGGTTCGTTCGAGTCGGATGGGTAGTTTGGTCATTTGTTTGCCCAAAAATGCGAAAACAAGGGTAAACGGGTCATTCAGTAAGCAAATCGAGTCGTTTTTGGAATTTAGGTCCTAAGATGAATTTCCAGCAAGCTTCTGGACATTTTTGGCATTTTTAAAATTATGGAATCGAGTCGTTACAATTAAGTCAAAGTCCGGGGTCGTCCGGGTAGTATATTGTTGAAACGTGTGCGGTCAGTTCGGGGAAAGTCGAGGGCGGTTTGCAACTCACTAAAACAATTCCATATCATGTTAAATGTTATTTTTAGAAGTTTTAAAGTATATGCATGATATATGCTATTTTCAGAAGTTTTAACGTATCTGCATGATTATGCTATTTTTAGCAGTTTCGACGTATACGAATGATATAAATCATTTTTTAAAGTTTTAAAAAATATGGAAAGTTATGTATGTTTTATGAAATGATAAAGTAAAGGAAAAATATTTTTGAGGGATGTGAATCAGTCGTGACTTAAAAGTAGTCAGGGATCCGTTGAAAACGGGAACGATGAACTTGCAATGAAAAAGGAGTGAACCGTCGAAAACGGAGTTGGGAATCTCAATGATAATGGATCCATTGTAGAAATGAATGGTGAAGTTATTTTATGATAGTCGGTGGGATCGTTGAAGAAGTGGACGTTGAACCCGACGACCTAATACTATGGTTTATAGATTGATCAATCGACTGAATGTTGTCATTATCGAGGATCGAAATTCACAAAAATAAAATGATAATTTTAAATGGGAAAGTTTATATATAATCATGGTTTTAAAGTTTGCATATTTTTGAAGGTTTCGAGTTGCATGACGAAACTATTTTTAGTAAATGTAGTTTTACGCATGTGATTGTGTAAGTATGTATTTGCTATATCAGGTTTGAGCATGTTGAGTCATTAGACTCACTAGGTTTGAATGGTTGCAGGTGATGCTGATGTTGAGTCGTGAGGTGTGGACTATCGAGTCATCCGAAAGACGCAGTGCATATCCGAGGACATAGAAATTCTGCATATGTCAAAGATTTTGATGACTTTATGGATTATTGCTTTTATTTACAGACTGAAAGGATGCTAGAATTAATTGAGTTTAATTTTATACTTTTATTGCTTTATTTATTTATTACGCGTGAATGATTTTGGATATTATGGAATTCATTTATTTGATTATTTATGCTAGTTTATTTATGATGAATTAATTATGCATGGTTTGGAAGAAAAAAAACTAGTGTAAATTAAATGAATTTAGAAGTAGAGTTGTTTCATTAATAAACATATTTATTCAATTATCCAATTAATTTATTAATAAATAAATTTTTTTGTAAAACATAATTAAAAATCATATTTTAATTATATATTATATAAAAAATTTCATGATTTTATAAAAAAGTAATTTCAAGGGAAAATTGGTCAAATTTTAATAAAATATCAACTTAGCCCATGATTTTGAAAAATCAGAAAATCACACTCGGTCCTTACCCACGCGCCGGGTGAATTTATCGGCCAAACGTCAATGAGCAGCCTATTGTTCGAGCGGTGCACCATGTTGCTCTACCTTGAATTTTTTTATTTAAAGAAATTCTAGGCAACCACTGTTGCCCAGATTTGTGTTTGCTGCCCACGCGCCTGTGCGCTGTTCCGACTATTACGGGTGCCGCGTGAGCACAAAAAAATATTTTTTAAAACTTTTTCGCGAAGTCGCCGCTACCCGCTATCTGCCCCTGCATGTGTGCGCTGCTTAGAACTATAACAAGCTGTGAAGCCCTGATTTTTTTCGGAGATAAGAATTTTGAGATAAACATATCAAGAATTTAAATAATTAGATAATAAATACTTATACATGCGATATATATTAATAACCTAGAGAAATATTGTAAAACTCCGTAAATTCTAAATCATGTATTTAATTATACTCAAGATAATATTAATTTATCAAGGATTTAGCTATTTTAAACTCTTCAAGAATTTAATTAAGAAGTTGTCAATATAAATAATTTATACACCTATGTATATGTATATGTATATGTATATGTATATGTATGTGTATCTTGTGATTTATATTTAATAAAAGGGATAATATAGATACATGTATGAGATTATTAAATAAATAAATATACATATATAATTGATTTAGGAGATGAGATAATTTTGGTAAATAAGTATTGTTTAGGAATCAAGTTTTACGAATTTGGCATGTTATAAAATAATGGAAGAAATATCCTTGAAATTATGGAAGAAGTATCAACCCGGTTATGGTAAGATTTTTATTCACACACCTATAAATAAGAGACTCTATGCATTCAAAATTCACACATTCCAAGCTCAAAATTTCGAGCTCCTCTCTCTCCAATTTTCGAGAATTTCGTCCCCCGAGGTGCTGCCAAGAGACCGAAAAGCTGCACACGTTCTGAAATTTCGTCCCATCACTCCAGGCCTCTGAATCCAATCTTCACCGTTCAAAACATACCTTCATATGTTTTGAACAACATATCCAAAATTCAGTCAAATCCAACGGTTAGTTTTTAAGATATTGTCGTTTCAAAAATACTGCTCCGATTCTACGCCGGAACAGCATATTTACGGTTTCTTGTCCATAATCTGGTACAAAGAAAGTCCAAACGCAATCTCCACCGTTCATATTTTAAATAACTTACTTGGGAAGGTGCTGTACAAGTTGCAAACGTGCCTGCAATTTGGCTGATTTTTGAGAGACAAATTTCAGCTTGTTCATTCAACTTTTTCTTCAAGCAAGATCTAAGGTAAGTGGGTTTTTGCTATGCTATAATTTGCACACTTGTCCTTCGTAAGTGTGTTTTTGTTATATTATAATTTGCACACTTGTCTTTTGTAAGTGCGCTTTTGTTATGTATATATTCTTCAGTAAGTGAGTTTTTGTTTGCCACACTTGTTCTTCGTAAGTGGGCTTGTTTTAAAATATGTTGCGTATGAATTATTTCGTTTTTTTAAAATTCGTTCGAGCATAATTCATTGTTCATTATATGTTTTCTTCAAGATTTGTCAAATTATATGTTCAAAGCACTGTTAGGATTCGATTGGATATGGGAAAAGATTTCCGAACTATGACCCTTATACGGTGGGATGGTAACCGTTGTACGGCCTCACTCCATAGAGGATTAACATATTGGACATGGCCTCACTCCTTAGAGGATTAACATATAGGAGACTGATATCAGGAAACCATGGAAATGAGATGACTTTCAGTGCTATATGAGTATGCTAAACAAGTATGCTATACGAGTATGATATGTGATTACATGTTATGATTATAAAATATGAATATTTGTAATTATTCAAGTTATGATATACTATGTAAAATTTGAATTCATGTATATGTATATTATGCTTCATGTCTCGAACGGCCCCCACTTGCTGAGTATTTCCCAAAATACTCACCACTTACTTCCTTCCCACCCAGATAAGAACGAAGAGCAAATGGATGAAGAGGAGCAAGAGCAATTTTGGGGATGGTAGAAGATCTCGATTTATCCCAGTAGTTTTAAAGCTTAGTTTATGTTTATCGCTTCCGCACTATTAAAACATTTTTAATCAGTTTAATTTGGTATTAAAGTTGTAAAGACGATTTTTTTGTTGATTATGGGAAATAAACTGGTATTGGTATATACTGTACTACGAGGCTTGTTTTTTGACGATTATGTGATTGTTGAGCAACGCCGGTGTCGACTAACCCCGGTCTCGGGGCGTGACACAAGCAGCCGCACGCACAATTTTTTTTTTTGTCGAATATGATTTTCGAGGCTATTATTTTCGAGAAATTTCAAACACGGCTAGAATCAAATAACTAAACATAATTTAAAAACAAACAACAATGAATCATACGTACGATTGAAAACCTGGATCTGATATCATTGTTACAGTACTGTTTTCTCACAACCAACGCACCAGAAGTTTAAAATTCTCAAAGAAATATTAGTTTTGATCCTAAAAAATTCTTGAGCATCGTATGATTCAAATTCATGCATAGGATGTTTAGCGTTATTCATTGTTGTGTTCTAACCATTGGACAATAAACTATTCCGCAATTAGCGAAGATGGTCCTTCTCGTAAGTCCCTAGGAATAATCTACTAGATTAACCACCGCTCTTCGTTCTTCTAATTAGGTCTACGATTAAAAACTAGATTCTTTGTTTAGATTGCACTATAAATCTTAACAGGCTTTGTATAGAGAATCGAGTAACCGGAAGATGTCTTCTCTTCGGTGGGTGCACGGTGGCGATGCCACAACACCCATCGGCTTTGTGGAGGTGTTCAGATTGGGGTTATACTCCAAGACGGTGGCAGAAAATTTCTTGAGGAGAGAGAGAAAGATGGACGGAAAAATATAGTCTAGATTTCTTGTGCTGTGTGTTATCAACTTTTGATAACACATACACATAAGACTAGTTTCTCAACTATTCTAAAATTCTCCTTCAACTAAGAGTAGGAGATTTCCCATTGCCAAATCTCTTCATGTTTATCTTGTCATATTTTGATAATATTTATTATAATTAAATAATAATTATTTAATTGATCAATTCCATAAAATTTTAGAATATTCCATGGAAATTTTAACCAATATTAAAAACTACTTAATTAAAATTTAATTAGCATTTTCTAAATTTACTATTTAAATTATTGTAACTTTATCATATTTTCGATTGACGATCAGATAGTGTTGATGTGACGAGGGTACAAATCTTATAATAATGAAAAGCGGAAATTTTGAATATCGAAATTTTTCACTAACTCATTTTTGGCAGCTCCTTAATTTAGAACTCCTTCATTATATTAGTTGTGAGATCTTGATCTGATTTACGTTAATTATTTAAATTATGAGTCCTAACTCAACTCATAATCCAAGTGGTGCCTTCCTTCAAAGTGTAGATACGTGGGGGTAGAATTTCCAGTAAGTGAATAATGAAGATAAGTGTATTTGTATTCTTTATGCAGCAAGATAGCACCGCAACAATTCTTGTGTCTAATTGGTTTGATGTATGTATGATTGCTGCCAGAATGCTTGTCAATTTTCATTAAAGTTAAGCTTCGAACCCTTATCCACCATTTCGAACTAGCTGTGATTTCGTTGTAGCTCTAAATTCTCGTACGTACCTTGATATTACTTCATTTATAAGTTGAAGAGCTTAGGATGTAAATTTTAGTTGGAGCATGAGTTGTGCTTAATTAATGAAAGAGATAAGATGATGTAGCAAAAAGTATTCTGAATGAGCATATTATAGTCTAAATGTAGGTTAATCATTTTGTTAAGCTTAAGAAATATTGATGGTGGTTATATTTTATAAATATTACTAAAGGATTAGATAAGTTATTAGTTATGGTCGTAAGTCTCTATTTTGAATTTGTATTAATAGACAAATTACGATTGAACTTAAAGTTATTGAAATTAAGAATTAACGAATAAAAATGAGTGTTAATTGAATTTAAAATATTGGTTAACTCAACTGAAAGACATCGAGAGTAGACAAAGAAAAATAAGGAAAGTTGCGATCGAGTAATATATGATAGGTGTTGGTGTCGTATGATATATGATTGATTGATTTGACTTAAAATATGTGTCTATATTCTTTATTTTTTAAGTTGACGTGACATATATGACATTCATGATTGGTACATCGATGTATAAAATAAATATTTTGTTAACACACATCATTTTACACATACATCGATACATGACATACACGTTGAGGTATGATCCTTGGATACCTCTATATCATTGTATTTTGATTCTGAGATTTTGAGCACGATATTATGTTTGGCATTATGTGGCCCGTAAAAGCATAGCCATTTGTGGCCCTTATTATTGATTAGTTGAGATTTGGGATTAATGACGCTTTGTTGATGCTATCATACAAATATTTCCTTATATTTGATTGAGGCATGTGTGCCTGCTCGAACATTGATTTGATAGCGATTCAATTGATTATGATACATACTTAATAGATGGGCATTTGACCTGATATCTCCACGATATGCATGCATTACATATCATATGTCATTGTATAAATATATGTTGTATTTATTATAATTGTTCCGTATGGAGCGTTGCTAACAACAAGGGAGACTGTTGTTGTCTTTGTGTGTGGACATTGGAAGGTACTCCCGATTGTCAGGAGACCGGAGAAGGTACTTTTGGAGGGAGTCACATCTGAGTTGAGGTTGAGTAGTCTATCCCAGTGTATATATGTATCTATCTACCTGGGCGTGTCCTGGGGATATGAGTTGTTTGTATGTAATTGATTTAAGTCATGTGTGGACTTGTTTTATGTTGTGATGTGTTTAGACGATACTTTACTATATATTATTTTTAGTATTACAATCATAGTGTCACATTTATAGTAAAGAAATTTTTTATTCATTTTTCGCTGTAATTATTTAACTCTAATCAAATTATATTATAATAATGATTAAGAGTTAAGGGCCCCACATTAGGCACTTCGACTCTCTTCACATATTTAGCAGTCAAGCTAACTTTCACAACTTCCTAATATGAAATCCAATTTTAAACACCCTTATAAGCAATATGTTTGATCTCCAACAAACCTACCATCGCCAAATTCAATTATTTGAATTCGACTATCATAACGAAAACATAAATTCAATACTTGTGTGACTATCAATGCTCCAGAGATACAACTAGTTGTCGTTCACAACTTCATATGATTATGTACAAAATTTGTCCTTATTCGAGCTCACTCTAATTAGCTTCATTCTTTTCACCAACCCCTTGATCAAGAACGTTAGAACTCAAGTCTAATTGCACTCATCGAATCAAGTTAAGAGCTTTTAGTAGCATCATCACATGATCTCTTAGTTATCACTGATAGTTTCTGTGAGAACTAAACTTGTAAAATTAGGTCAGGCCCGTCGGGCCGGCCCGCTCCGCTATAAAAATTGAGCAGGTTGAGTTGATAAAATAGCAGCCCGTTTGGAGGCGGGCCAAATGAGTTGAGACCGTTTGGGTTGCGGGCCAAGACGGGACGGGCCTGAACGAGGCGGGATGACCCGTCAAATTAGGGTAGAATTTTATATTTTTAAGTTTTAAGTTTTATATAAAAATTGAAATAAGTCTTTCGCGCCTCCATCACTCTCTTATCTTATTTCTTCTTTATTTTCTCTTGCGCCTCGTCTCCATCACTCAATCTGGTAAAATCTGAATCTATGTGCTTCTTCTTTTTTTCGAAGATGTTATGCTCTCCTCCCTTTTCTGTAATAGTTATAGGCTACATGAATAAAATTTACAGATAATTTACTGTATGACAAAGTTAAATTTTGGTTTAGGAATTTATTGATAATTTACCATTAGAACAAATATATATAAAGAAAATAAAAAGAGAGAAATTTACTTCGTGTCGTTTAGATGCAGACGATGATGAATGTGTAAATATTGAAACAACATCATCCCAAGAATAATCCAATGTTGTTGAAATTTTTGATGAAGAAACAGTGGAGGGAACTATTGTAGAATATCAATATTGAATGAAATTTAATGAGAATTGACTTTATAGTATTTGTTTAATTTCTTCATGTTTGGTTTAAACACTTTACTTTTTGTAGATTATATTGTATGTTTTCTTAATTTCTTATTTCAATGTTTTTAAGTATTTTATGAAACTATTTGACTAAAATATATTTTTCTTTTACTACAATACTGTTTAGCATTTTTTTCTTAAAAAAAAATAAGCGGGTCGGCCTACATAATGCAACTATGAAAACATCTTTTCATAATGCACATGTCTTACTCTAACAAGAGATTTCTTGCACTATTAACGTATCATATCACATAAGATACCAACACCCGTAGGCAAGCAGTGAATCCCCGACTACAATACATCGGATTTTATATACGTTGAAACTACACCCAACCTCGCCACCAGATAATCTTCATGAAGTTGGTAAACGAATAAAAGTGTATTTCTAATACGTAGAGCATCGATATTATCTCAGGTCAAATGACTAATAATGTACAATCATACATGTGGACTAATCCGCTCAATAAGTGATAACCACTTAGAAAGTACGAGAGATGGTTGTTCAGTGTATCATCCAATGAGTACACACCTGTATGAATGGACATCTTCATGCCTTACCAATAAAATGTGGTGTTTAAATCACAGATGCTGGTCTCAAGTTAGGGCATCTTTTATCCTTGCTCTAGGCTATTGAATCTACTAGGAACTAATTTAGAATATATAGCACTCTTCCTAACGAATTTCGCTATTTATGTTGCGAGATAAATTTCATGGTACTATTCTATTATATTCAAGGACTTTATATATGTAGCTCGCATGTATATACAGATAAAGTAAATGACAAAATTGTATAAAAATGTAAAATATTATTAAAGTAAAAATTGTGTTTATACAAGAGTCAATAAAGTCAAAGCCACAAGTTAGCTCGCTCGTTGAACACCTACTCTAACAAAAACAAGCATTTTACAAAGAGGTATTTAAATTGGGGTGTTATTCGAAATCCCATGCCCCATCTTGACATGATTCCAACCTATGCTGAAAGAGAAATAAGTAAAATTAGATTTTCCAACAAAGTACGTAAAGGAAATTGGACATAAGATTCAGAAATCAAGAATCAACCTTCAATTGGGGTCATTGGGCACCTTCCATTTACACAGTTAACTTCAGGTCAATTATTTCGGCATTTAAATTTCCCCCACCTCTTTTTCACTTAAAGCATCAATTTCATATTTTTCAGCCGCTGCCCATAATATCCTCTATTTAAGAATTCAAAACGAAGTTCAATGGCAAGAATTCTTGGGTCCGATTCAATCTGTTGTTAATCTCCAAGCACCTGCTAATCCATTTTCCACAGTAGATTTCCCGCATAGCGCCAACATTGTAGGCACCAAAATCACAAAAAGAAACATCGATCAAATGGGCGATCCATACACATTCGTGTCGGTAGAAGAATTGCAGACAGCATTTAATGTGAATGTTGGTGCAAACTTCTTTGAATTGACAGATAAAGAGTTGAATTGGCAAAGTTGACATTTTTGACTAAGGAAAATTCAGACAGGAATAACGCGTTTTTAACGCGTTTTCACACGGACAAGGTGCTATATAAATAAAGCTTCCCCTTCATTCTGAAATCATCCCTTCTTCGAGTTTTCTCTCATCCTATATCATTTGAGTGCTTAGTTCTATAATATTTGTGAGGTGATTGTTCTCCTGTATTAAGAGAGTGTGTGTTCTCTTTGGAAACACAGTGAGTATGTAGAAGCCTCTAAATTCGTACTTGAAAATTTGCGAAAAAATTTAAAATTTTCTCTTTAACTAATTAAAATGCCTCATCCTAATAAATAAAGTTTGATATTCAAAATAGCAGCGGAAGTAAATGTTTGTTTGCAAAATAATAATTAAAAATAATCCAATCAACGGGAAAATGTTTGAGCCTAAAAATAGTAAATGATGAAAATGAGGTCCTCGGATTCCACTACTGCCGACCCTCGATGGCTCGATGGTCCCCGCCCTCGGTCCCGAACTCATCAGTACCTACAACAATCAAGTCTAGTGAGTCTAAAGACTCAGCATGCATATATCGTAAATAACAAGTAATAATAATAAAATCGCATGCGAAGGAAAATATCATGTCATGACTAATTGTAATGCGTGCATCACTGAACTGAAATCATATCATGAATAATTAATATTACGTGCATAACTGAACTGAACTGAAAGTAGTAAGTGAAATGTTTGCCCCGTAGAGCTCTGTAATGAAATAGCTAGTAATAATTTTCTGGTGAGATTATGGTCTACGCAAGTGGCCCCTGAACTGAACTGACCGGTAACTGACGACCGGGTGAAATACTAATCGTCTGATCAGACTAATGCCACAGTATACTGGGTGGTACAAAACTGAACTGACCGATAACTGACGACCGGGTGAAGTAATAATCCCATGATAGTAAAGTGACCACAAGCAATTTCGCATAAATCTCAAAATGAATATTTTGCACGTAATATAATTAAAGAACATCATTAAATATCCTGTAAAAATTTTACTGAATGGGTTGGATCGCTCCCAGGCTCGCTGCGACTAAAATCTAACATGAAAAATATGCAAATGATTTATCGTGACTAAGCTTTGTAATTGACTCCAAAAATGAGACATTTACGCCAACTAACTTAGTATTTAATCATGACTCCGTGCCAACCCGAACCATCATTTAGTCATGATTAAAATACGTCTAAAATGATGAAATAATGCTCCTAAAATGATACAATTCGAAATTGGTGGAATGGAGGCCAAAAACATGAGACGCTCTTTCGAGAGTCATATTGACACATTGCACCGTAAATTCTCGTACGACCTCTAAACTCGACCAAATCACAAACGGCCAAAAACATGACCTTCCTAACTCAATGGGGTACTGTACAGTCCAAGGCCATAGGCTAAATGCCAACCAAGAATTCGAAACACACCTCGGAACCGAAGTGCAACTTGCTGTCACAAAATACGGCGGCAGCGCTTGCGTTCCTTTGCGTTGTTTGCGAGGCTAATGGCCATTGGGGCTTGATCCACCAACCAGAGCCTCTTCCAAACATCCTAGGGTATGGTTTGAACCATGGCTAAGGGCCCTAGGCCAGCCACAATCCAATCCACACCATGACTCATCCGAAACTCCCACCCGAGAGGCCAATCTGCGCGTGTGGGGAGGTTTGCTTCGTTTGCTGTCATGGACCTTTCCAGTGGCCATTTGATTGACCATGGCATGATCTAGACATCAAGAGGTATGGAATGAACCGTGGCTAAGGGCTTAAAAGCCAACCAAGATCCACACCACACCACAAGACCGAAAACAAACTTGTGCAGAAAATTCAGAAATTTAAAGACCGATGGGGCGCTGTTCTTGTTTGTTTTAAAAATCAAGGGGGACATGAACCAAGCCATGAAAGGCCGCCTTGGTCATGTCATAGACATGTCAAGGAAGGGTCCCAACCATGGTTACAGGCCCAAAAGTCAACCAACATTCGAACCTCCTTGAACCATCCAAAAACAGAAATTTCGAAACTCAACAATTGCAACATGAAATGTTGCTGTCAAATCTCTTCCTCCAGCGTGTATGGGCTGGAACCAATGGACTAACATGACCCTAACATGCCCTAGTACATGTCTAGATGCAGCCTTGGGTGCCTGGAATTGAGCCAACCTCCTGAAACCACAAAACCAACAAAAACGTAAAGCATGAAGGGAAAAAAAATCTGTGCAGAATTTTTCTTCGAAAGTTGCTGTCCCAAATTCGGTTTTGCCATGGAAATCATGATCATGTAATGTTTAAAAATGTTATTATGACTTGATTGAAGAGAAAAGAAGGACATATACATGCCTGGAAATTTTTGTTTGAAAAGAAAACAAACTAGGCGACGACACGGCGCGGAGGAGACGGAGTGTTCTTCTTTTGTTTCTTGTTTTCTACTCGATTTCCTCTCCAGCACCTCACGATTTTTCTCTGAATTTTTCTTCTGAATTTAGGTGATATGGTGGGGATAAATGGTTAGGGAAATGAGGGAAAGTCTACAAATAAAGTGGGATAGAATTGCAAGATCATATCTTGCTTCTTTTGAATTTGTGAGATAAGGAAATGATGATGATATTATTTGATTTTATTGATGATATTGGGGGATGAATGGCCAAAAATTGCTATCAAAACAAGGGTAGAAATATTGTTTATTTAATAATTTTGGTGATTAAAAAGAATGGATTATCATACCAAGGAAAAGATTAGGGAAATGAACCAAAGGTGAGTTGTTAAACAAATATTCAATCTTCCAAGGAGGTGGCCGATAATTTCATTCAAAAAGGGATAGGAAAATAGCTTAATGATTAATTATTGAAGATTAAGTGTGATGGAATTATCTCTCAAGAAAATGGGTAAGGAAAAGAATCAAGGAAATGAGTTGTTAAACTTTTTAAATCTTCCAAAAGTGATGGTCGATTTTTATTAGATAAAAAGAAGAGAAATATTGCTAGATAAACATGGTAGAATATTGCTTAAATATTAATTAGTGGTGAATAAAAATTTAGAGAATTATCTATGCTAAGAAGGGATAAAGAAAGATATCCAAAATTGTGAGTTGCCAATTATTTTAAACCCAATTATGAAGTGGCCGAAAATTACAATAAATTGGAGCGGGAAATATTTCCTAATTATTGAATTTTAAATCTCTAGTGTTTTATCTGCACATTAAATATTTTAGTGAATTAATAAATTAATTATGGAATAACATTATCTTGCATGCATGGTTAAATATTTAAATCACCTAAATAATTCCTTAAACATTAAATTAACTCATTATTTATCTAAATCAAATCCTAAGAATGTTTTCTTAATATTAAATTTTATCTCATTACTCCAACTCCAGTCCGGCCTCACTTAATTAACTGAAAAGATAACAATTAAACTAATGCATGAACTAAATAAATAAATTTAAAGAAAATAATTTAAATACTCATGCAATAAAATCATTTTAATTTAAATACTAGGAATTATGCATGACTTATACGTAGTCTAATTTACGGGTTCTACAGAGTAAGTTGTACACCACAAAATATTATAGTGGAATTCTTTCCATCTTGCCCGTGGTTTTTACCCTAATAATTTTTAGGGGTTTTCCACGTAAATCTCAGTGTCCAGTTTATTCTTTATTTTCGTATTTATTTATCTCAAATTACCGCACGTGGGACCAACAAGTGGTATCAGAGCCTTGGTTTAAACTTTTTTAAAATTCTGCGTATGCTCTGTGGTTGCAGCCTAGACCGATCTTCCACATCAGAAAACATTTTTTGAGATTTTTTTTTATTAAGGCGGGATTATTTTTGTTCAGTCTAATAAATTGTTTTAGACATAATGACGAGCAGGTACGAGATAGAAAAGTTCAACGGAAGCAATTTTATGCTGTGGAAAATAAAGACACAAGCAGTTTTAAGAAAGAAAAATTGCTTGGCGGCTATTGAAGATAGACCGGTGGAACTTACCGATGATGGAAAGTGGAATGAGATGAATGATAATGTTGTTGTCAATTTACACTTGGCTATAGCAGACGAAATATTGTCAAGTATCTCTGAGATAAAAACAGCAAAAGTTATCTAGGATACTCTGACAAAGATGTACGAGGTCAAGTCGTTGAACAACATGATTTTCCTAAAGAGAATGCTTTATACTTTTCGGATGGCAGAATCCTCATCGATGACCGACCATATCAACACATTAACTACTCTATTTGCCCAACTCACTTCCATGGGACATAAAATAGGGGAAAACGAACGTGCGGAGCTTCTATTTCAAAGTCTACTAGATTCATATAATCAACTTATCATCAACATAACCAACAATATTATTATGGACTTTCTAAGATTCGACGATGTCTTAACTGCGGTTCTCGAAGAAGAAAGTCGGCGCAAGAATAAGGAGGACATGTTGGTAACATCGAAGCAGGCAGAGGCTTTACCAATGATAAGAGGAAGATTTATGGACCGTGACTCCAGTGGGAGCCAAAGACGAGGTAGATCAAAGTCGAGAAGTAAGAAGAAAAATATTTACTGCTTTAATTGTTGAGGTAAAGGGCACTTCAAGAAAGAGTGTACGAGTATCGACAAGAGTTCTCAAGGAAATGTGGCCAGTACTTCAGGCAGTGGTGAAATATTATTCAGCGAAGCAACAACAGTTGCAGAAGACAGAAACAAATTTTGTGACACATGGATTATGGATTCAGGAGCGACGTGGCTCATGACGTCTCAGAGAGAATGGTTTGATCATTATGAACCAGTCTCAGTAGGATCTGTATTCATGGGAAACGATCATGTCTTATAAATCGCTAGGGTCGGTGCTATCAAAATTAAATTGTTTGATGGTATCATTCGTACCATACAGGAGGTACGACATGTGAAGGGACCGACGAAAAATCTTTTGTCCTTGGGGCAATTAGATGACATCGGGTGCAAAACCCGTATCGATAATGGGATCATGAAAATTGTAATGGGTGCTATGAAGGCGGAAAAAGTTGCTGCAAATCTGTATGTACTTATGGGAGAAACACACAAAGAGGCGGAACTAGCTGTTGCATCAATTGGTTCAGGAGAAGAATTAACAGTGTTATTATGGCATAGAACGGAAGCTGCTTTCAGGACTTACAAAAGTGTCACTACCCTTTTGTGAGCATTGTGTTACAAGTAAACAACACAAATTAAAGTTTGGTACTTCTACTGCCAGGAGCAAAATCATATTGGAGCTGATTCATTCGGATGTTTTGCAAGCACAGGTTGTATCCCTAGGAGGAGCTAGATACTTTGTCTCATTCATTGATGATTTCTCTAAGAGATGTTGGGTGTAGCCAATCAAGAAGAGATCAGATGTTTTCCAAGTTTTCAAAGATTTTAAAGCGCGGGTTGAACTTGATTCTGAAAAGAAATTCAAGTTTCTGAGGACTGACAATGGAGGATAATATACCAGTGACAAATTTGATGCATATTGTCAACATGAAGGCATCAAAAGACAATTCACGACAACTTACACACCTCAACAGAATGGAGTGGCGGAGCAGATGTTTATAACCTTGTTGGACAGAACAAGATCTATGTTGAGGATTGCAGGTCTAGACAAGTCATTTTAGGCGGAGGCAGTCAAAACCGCTTGTTATATTATCAATCGTTCTCCTTCAGTGGCGATTGATCTGAAGAGTCCGATGGAGATGTGGACTGGAAAGCCGACAGATTATTCTCATTTGTATACATTTGGAAGTCTTGTGTACGTTCTGTACAATGAACAAGAAAGATCGAAGTTGAATTCGAAATCCAGAAAATGTATCTTCTTGGCTTATGCTGATGGAGTAAAAGGGTTTCGCTTGTGGGATCCTACTGTTCACAAGGTTGTCATCAGTAGGGATGTCATCTTCGAGGAAGATAAAGTAAAAGAAGACAAAGGCACGTTGAAGAACAAGAACATGTTGAGTCTGAAGTTTCCAATGTGAGGCAGTAAACTCGAGACAGAAGACCACCAGGTTGGCTTTCAGATTATGTCACTGAAAGAAATATTGCATATTGTCTATTATCAGAGGATGGTGAGCCATCGAATTTCCACGAGGCTACTCAAAGATCGGATGTATCATTGTGGATGATAGCAATGCAAGAAGAATTGGAGGCATTACACAAGAATAAAACTTGGGATCTTGTTACACTACTACGAGGTAGGAAAGCCATTGGAAACAGATGGGTCTATAAGATCAAGTGTGATGACAATAACCAAGTGGAGCGGTATCGTGCTAGATTGGTGGTAAAAGAGTATGCTCAGAAAGAAGACATTGACTTCAATGAGATATTTTCTTATGTGATTCGTCTTACAACAGTCAGAGTAGTGTTGGTATTATGTGCGGTGTTTGACTTACATCTAGAACAGCTAGATGAAAAAAAGACATTTCTTCATGGAGATATTGAAGAAGAAATCTTTATGCTCCAGCCAGAAGGTTTTGAGGAAAAAGGCAAAGAGAACTTGGTTTGCAAGTTGAACAAATCTCTGTACGGTCTCAAACAGGCGCCGAGGTGTGGGTACAAGAGATTTGATTCCTATATCATAAGCCTTGGATACAACAGACTGAGTGCATACCCTTGTACATATTTTAAGAGTTCTGGTGATGATTATATCATTTTGTTTTTGTATGTGGACGACATGTTGGTAGCAGACCCCAACAAATATCAGGACCAAGGATTGAAGGCACAGTTGGCTAGGAAATTTGATATGAAGGACTTGGGACCAGAAAACAAGATTCTAGGGATGCAAGTTCACCGAGACAGAAGTAACATAAAGATTTGACTTCCCAGGAAAATTATCTGAAGAAAATCTTGCAATGCTTCAACATGCAAGATAGCAAGCCAATATCGACCTCTCTTTCTGTTAACTTCAAGTATCCTCCAAGATGTGTCCTAGACATTGCTCAAGCAATGGGAGCAGTTAGTCGGTATATGGCGAATCCTGGACGAGAGCATTGGAATACTGTTAAGAGGATCCTTAGATACATTAGGGGTACCTCGAATGCTGCATTATGTTATGGAGAATCAGATTTTACACTAAGGGGCTATGTCGATTCAGATTATGCAGATGATCCTGATAAGAGGAAATCTACTACTGGTTATGTGTTTTCACTTGCAGGGGGAGCAGTAAGTTGGGTTTCAAAATTACAAACAATTGTGGCATTATCTACAACGGAGGCAGAATACATGACAGCTACTCAAGCTTGCAAGGAGGAAATATAGATTAAAAGGTTGTTGGAGAAGATCAGGCACAAACAAGAGAAGGTTTCTTTGTTTTGTGACAGTCAGAGTGCCTTGCACATTGCAAGCAATCCAGCCTTTCAATCCGGAACTAAACACATTGGAGTTCAATTTCACTTTATGCGAGAAGTAGTAGAAGAAGGAATTGTGGATATGCAGAAGATTCATACAAAAGATAACATAGCTGATTTTCTGACTAAGCCAGTGAACACTGATAAGTTTGAGTGATGTAGATCCTCAAATGGCCTAGCAGAAACGTAAGTAGCAGGGAATGGCAAGATTGAAAGGATGTGTGGAGATGTGTTTGATTCTCAATCAAATCTCCAAGTGGGAGAAATTTCGGTAGAAGAATTGCAGACAGCATTTAATGTGAATGTTGGTGCAGACTTCTTTGAATTGACAGACAAAGAATTGAATTGGCAAAGTTGGAATTTTTGACTAAGGAAAATTCAGACGGGAATAACGCGTTTTTAACGCGTCTTCACACGGACAAGGGGCTCTATAAATAGAGCTCCCCCTTCATTCTGAAACCATCTCTTCTTCGAGTTTTCTCTCATCTTATAACATTTGAGTACTTAGTTCTATAATATTTGTGAGGTGTTTGTTCTCTTGTATTAAGAGAGTGTGTGTTCTCTTTGGAAATACAGTGAGTGAGTTGTACACAACAAAATATTATAGTAGAATTCTTTTCAACTTGTCCGTGATTTTTACCCTAATAATTTTTAGGGGTTTTCCACGTAAATCTCGGTGTTCAGTTTATTCTTTATTTTCATATTTATTATCTCAAATTACTGCACGTGGGACAAACAATTCGAAACCTATGAGCTGTTGGTGTTTGTTAGGGAGGTGCAATATTGAAGAGAGAGAAATGTGATGGAGGATTTTAGATAGAGAATCACATGCGAGCTGTGAGTAAATCAAATCGGAGAAAAACATAGAGCATCATATATTTTTGAAAATTGCCACCCAAACTTTAGCACAATTAAGAAGCCCAAATATATGCCCATACAAAAGCCTAAATTTAACTAGTTATAATCAAATGGGCATGGACTTGTAGTTTGCCAAATTTCATGCATAAAATCATGCTAGAGTCTAGACTCATCAACTTGGTTTCAAAAGTTTTTTTTTAGTCCAGATCACGACTTTGGTCGATCATAATGTAATGTTTGAACTATTGTATAGGCGAAAATATTTGAGTTACATTGTTAGTTTACCGCAAAATATAGCTTGGTAAAGCGGTAAGCAATNTAAATCTATATATATATATATATATATATATATATATATATATTCAATAAAAAGTGGATATGAAGAAGTGTTTTCTAATTGTGAATGTATATTTCTTTCTTTCATCTATCAAGTTGAAATTGTGTACTTTCACATCTTATCTATTGATTTATCTTGTTCATCTCATAACCGTCACTTTATTCCCATAACTTAAAATGTCGTTTAATTTTAACTAAATCTATTGACTATTTGATGTTACTTTCACTCCAAAAAACAAGGAATATAAATCAATAACATCATGATATAATTAAAATAATATTGTTGAGAAATTATAAGTTTAGGCGATGTGCTCTTAAACTGAAAATACTTAAAATTCAGCAAACAAGCAAATTCAGCATAAGCATATGAGAGGAAATTTTTTGTGCAAAATCAAAAGACCTATACCTATTTCAGTTTAGGAAGCATTTGCTGAAAATAGACTTAATATCTTTTGGTCATACTAATCTTGGTGCCAAATGAACTCTGAGATTTTTCATATCTAGACAAACTCAATCATTAGCAAATCATATGACTCAAAGAATGTTTTGAGCATAAAGACAAATTTATTATAACCTTTTTATATCAGTACTTCAGTCATGTATTGTTGCAATCTTTCTATATAAGGTCCTTTCAAGACTCCGATTTATCTCTCTAGGAATTACACACATTCATTATCTATCTGAGATGTCCGAAGTAATCTAATCTTTGCTGAAATATTGTTAAGCATGTGCCTGAAAGTTTTATTTGATCTTTTGAAAAATGTTTTGTATTGTTTTTGTGCTCACAAGTGTATCATATCTGTATTGTTTGAAGTGTGAGTATTTGTAATTGACAGAAAGAGTTTTTATGTGCAAATTATATTCAATTTTGTTTAAGTTGTATATTAAGAGTTTCAGTAAGACACTTGGTAAGTCTTGATGAAGTAGGTAGTTGTAATCTTTATAGTTATCAAAGTATTTTAGTTAAATCTTTATGAAAACGAAGAATCAGAGATATAGAAAGATTTGTCCTTCGAAATTCCATAAACAATTCTCTGTGTTATCTCTTTTTAGCATTTCATTTGCTACATTTCTCCATTAATTTTGGAATGTTGATTTTGACCAAGATTTTGGCCCACTAAGCGTAGTTAGACTATTTCCGTACTTTTAATTTATAAAATTTCTGTTGATCTCAGTACTTCGAGATTTGATTTTGACTGCTAACAATAGCTATGATCTCTGAAGTCTTTTAAGAATAAAATTTTATGATGTGTTTATTCGTCTTCTCTCTAAATTAAACAGATCAACTGATACTTACAGGCGATATCAACGATCATGTTATAAAGAAATATATCAGATTGGATATATACTAAATAACATTCTCTTGATATATTCACCAAACCACTACACAAACCTAAGTTTTCTTATTTTTGGAATATTTTAATTAATATTAATATATTTATCTTAATTATCTCTTAATTCATGCATAATTTTAGGGGGAATCATGTATTTATGTTTAGTATAATTTTGCTAAACATTGATTCATTGTTACACTGATCAAACAAAAAACTTTATTGAATTTAAATCTCTGCTGATCTTCAAAACTCCTTTATTTAGTAGATATTATCATGAACAAATTTATTCATCTTTAATTATTAAAATTTAAGGACAACTGTCGTTATTCTTTTTAAATTTTAATTATTTCATTTTCTCTGATTATTTATTTAACTGAAAGTTATTTTTGAATTTTCAAAATAATCACAAACATGTCGACGTGTGTCTTCGTGTTTGCCTCTTCCGGCTGTACATATAATTTTTCACCGCTTCATTTACCTTTATTGATTTTCTCAGCAACTATTCGTATCCTTGCACTCTTAATTCTCTCAGCATTTTCTGCAGTCTTTAATCATCTTACTTTTTTTAAGCTCGATCTTTTTTCAGAATCAATGGCAGCATATGAGATGAAAGCTAACCAAGTCAACATTGCATCAGTTTACACCATTGAGGATGTTGTCTTGGTATCCAAGTTCAAACATTTGGAGACTTTTGGGCTCTGCTCTTTTTTCGAAATTTATGTTATTATTTATGAGGATACTCTATTGGAATTCTATTTCAAAGCTGTTGTTATCACTGATAATCAAATTTATTGCACTACGGGTGGCAATACAATCACTTTTGATGAAGATTTGTTTGCTTCGACCTTCAATCTTCCCACTCAAGGCCAATCTAACTTATATTCTCTTTCCAAGGCTACTATATATGAAATGAAGATTAAGTTTCTGCAAATGGAGAAAGTAATGTCTCATGAAAGAAAAAGGAGCTAAAAATCAAATTTCAAGTGGTTATGGACTTGGTTTTTAAGGCCATACTCGTTCTTTTGATGGCATCACTAAGGAAAAATTTTCTTTATTATTTCTATCTTTACTAGGGTAAAGGTAAATTGGTACTATTTTCTGTTTAACATCTTGGTGGATATGCTAGGAAAGAAGTGTTATTTATATATATGATACTCGTTTCTGAAAAGGAGCAGCAATAATGTTAATTCGAGGCAAGGAAAAACTTTTTTCCACAAGACGAAATTGCCCGTATCAAAGTGCTATACGTTGCAAGCAATCGTCTCTAAGATACAACGACTTCAATTCGAGATTTTGCAGCACTACAAGTCTCGAAACAGCGAACCAAATATGCAGGAACTTTCAAGTATATAAAACGAAAATGAGTGCAGCAATATGACAAGAAATTTGAAAATGATCAGCAGCGTTCTAAAATGGATGGAGGAATCATTTATAGATGATCACCGGGTGCGTAGAAAAGTCACGTCTTTCTGGACCGGATGTGAAGAAGAGTCACAACTTCAGTCAAGAGATACATTGTTTGGTTGAAACCCACCTTTTCGAGGCAACCATTATGTGAACAGACAAAGGGACGCATGCACAGCTTCGCAACGCAGATTTCCAGAAAGGCTCGCACATATGCGCGTCCTTATGCGTGCATATGCGCGTCTTGTTCTGCCCGCAATGCATATTTCCAGAAAGGCTCGCTCATATGCGCGTCCTTATCCGCGCATATGCGCGACTTGTTCTGCCCATTTGCGAAGAAAATAACAAGTCACGAGCATGTGCACGGATTCTGGCGCGCATATGTGCGGCATCTTCTGTGAATGCATGCTGGTTTCTGTTTCGGTGCTGTCAACGAAATAATTTTCAAATAATTTTTGTCCAAAAAGAATAATACGGTCAAAAGACCACACCACACCACACCTCACCGCACCGAGCCGAGCCGAGCCGAGCCGAGCCGGCTGGGCGCGCGCGTGTGTGTTCAGTTCACCGAGACACAACCTATTAGCGTCTTTTCCCGTCTAAAAACTTCTGGTACCTCTTGGGGCCCAAACCCTTGTCTCAACTTGGAGCTTTTTAGGGAGACCTTATTTAGTTATTAACTCAATGTGGGACAAGCCACATTTGAGAAATCCCACTTCCCTTTACAACTCCTCACTCTTCCTCTTCTTCTCTTTTCATTTATCCAACAAGAAGTCCACTTTATTTGTCGTTCAACTCAGCAAAATGTTTGAAATTTTGGGAGTATCTCTCTCCGCTGCTCAATACTTGAGCAAACATAGGATTTTGAACTATGTGAATGTTTTGGCCCTTCATCCCAAAGTCTCAGAGTGTGAAGAAAGAATTGGGAGAAGCCCAAGAAACTGCAACCAAGAAGAAGCTCAAGAGGAAACTGATCCTCTTGAATGACTCTGAACAGAAAGCCACTGAGGGCTCTGCAGCTATTCATGCTCATCTTGCCAAAAAAAAAGCTCGCACCATCAAAGTGAAACTGCCAAGTAAGACAAACACCATAGCATATCTCTACTCCTACCATAATGTCCCTATCATTCAAGTTTTCAAGCCAATAGAACCATAATCAGCTAACCCCAACCAGCAACACTCCCCGCCACCATATCTAAATAAGGTTCCTCCTCTGGATTCTTTTTTGCTCCCAGTCCCCAGACCATCGAGAGTTGTAATTTGTGAACCCTTTCCAGATGCCACTCGTTCTGGACTATAAAATCCAAGATTTTCGTTCAATCGTGATAATAGTTAATGATACTAGGATTTTGTGCAATGTTGGAGATTTATCGCATTATTCACGAGGTAAGATTTGCAAGTTTATTTAAAGTTGAGTTGATGATTTTATCGTGTACAATATTTTAAGCTCAAGATTTAAGATAATATCGTGTATATATTTTCGAACTGATGGGCAGATAAAGATTTAAGATTTGAGGTGATATTGAGATACCAGAATAAAGATCAAGCAAAGGATAATGTGATCACTAGATTTCGAATTCACGGATGCATTTACTGTATAATTTCGAATTATTCAATGGTTTGGGATGCAGATTTCGAAATATCATCTAAGATCATGGATAAAAGATTACAATTATCCTAGATTTAACTTTGATTCAGAAATTCAAACGCGAATATAATACACGATTAGGATAGCAGCCAACCCATATAAATAAGAGGGCCCTGTAACTCGGAAATCACACCTCAAACTCATCAAAATTTTCGAGTTTCTCTCTAGTCTCCCTAAGATTTTTTTCGAGAGCTTGCTCTCTTAGTGTACCGAGTAGCGAAGCGCTGTTGCAGTCCTAAGCCGAGAAAGGAATTTGAAATTTCCAGTGCAAGAACCCCCTCTCTTTCACGTTTTTTCATCAAGAATTAAGGTAAGTGGATTGTTTTAAATGTTCAAATTTTCGGTTTATGCATTGCGTGTGTTTTAAAATTCGATCGAGTGCAAATTCTTCTTCTATCCCTTATGGTTAAGATTTTTGCATGAGTTATGTTTTGACAATGTGAGGATTCAACTCGATATGGGTGGAAATCCCAACCATGTTATGACCTTTACGCGGTGGGGATGTAACCGCTATATGGTCTCGCCCCCTTAGAGGAGTAAAAATTAGGGACTGATATCAGTAAATCATTGAAAGTAGAGGAATCTCAGTGTCTAGTCGACGTTATGCATGTGGTTCAAGTCATGTTATGAAGTGTGTGTGTGTGTTTTGAATTTTGCATGTTGTGTGTTGTGTGCGCACGGCCCCCACTTGCTGAGTATTTCCCAAAATACTCACCCCTTACTCTCCCCTCTCCAGATTTATCCGAAGAACAGGTTGAGAAAGAGGAGTCCGAACAATTTTGGAGCCGGTGATTCACGAGATTAGTAGTAGCCATGTTTTTTTTTCTAGATTTCGTATTTTAAATTCCATGTAGGACGCTTCCGCATTAATTATTTATTATTCAGTTGTAAAGACGTTGGTATTTTGGAATAAACTGGTTTCGGTTTATACTGTGCTACGATGCTGATTTTTTTTCGATTGTGTGATTGATGAACAACGTCGGTGTCGACTAACCCCGGTCTCGGGGCGTGACATGGAGTCAATCGCCCTAACACTTTGGGAAGTGAAAAGCTAAAATGGCTGAAGTAGCCATTCCTGAAGAAGACGAAGTTCCCAAGTCCTCTGTGCATACCCTGATTGATCTATACATGGAAGGAGTGGAAGCCTATGCTGATCAAGAAATAGAATTCTTCAATGAATGTGTTAAGACGCGAGTGTTACAAGATTTTCCATTCTGAAAAGAACAAGAAGAAACTGGCTAAGATATTAAAACTTTACGAGATGGTCTTTGCTCAGGTTAGGACCAACATTGTAGCATCTGCCATGACCAGGTGAGCTTACATTGTTGACAAACTAAAGGTCACCAAACTCAGTGAAACCATGACTGCTCTTCAAGTAAACTATGACTTCCAAAGTCCAAATGCTTACCATGATGATGCAGTTATTCAAGAAATGATCTTAGCACTCTAGCTATGGGTGTTCAATAATGGAACTAGAGTTTGCTTCCAATAAGGCTCCAACAGCACCTACCCTTCCGGTTCTTCAAGCAAATTCAATAGATGAAGTTGCAAAGTCTCCTTCCAAAGATATCTCATCCAGTACTCCTACAATTCCTATGTTTGGACCATTTTCTACTCAATCTTAGCAGTTCTCCTCTCTTCTTTCCACACGAGGTTTGTCTTTTGTCCCTATCACTTGAGCTGGTTTCTGATCTAGAAGACTCATTGTGTCTGCCCACTTGCTCTTGTTTGCCTTAGCAATAATTACTTTATGATATTTTTCTTCTTGAAAGATCTTTTCTCATTCTTCGATCTTCTCCTCTCAAATGGTTTTTCTCATCTTTCTTTGGCATTTTACAATCTGCAATAAAGTGATCTTTCCTGCCTTGCTATAGTTAAAACAAGCTTGACCATCCTCTGTCTGTTACTTTTTATAATACGGTTTAGTAAATTTTGATTTATTATTGCGCATAAATTTACCAAACTTCTTAATGAATAATTACATGGCCTCATTGCTCAGTTTCTCAACAAACTTCTTCTTGCTTGAAGTCTCTTTGACAAAAGGAGCAACAACGGTGTAGCTACAGCTTTCGTCGATTGAGATGTAGATGACTCTTCTTCACTTCGAATCCCAAAGTTAGAACTCATAGTCTTTGAGGTTAACAAACAAGTCATGAAACTCCAGTTTTCTTAAATCATTGGATTCTCTCATGGCCATTATCTTTCATCCCACTCTATGGGTAAAGTTTGCATTACCTTCAATGCACTTTCACGGTTAGAATATTTCTTACCAGTGATGCTAGTTCAATAATGATACTGCATAACCATTCATCAAATACTGCATAACCATTCATCAAATTCGCATTAGCTTTAGAAAAAGTTTTAATTTTACTAAATATTTTTATCAAGATTTTTATAAAGGATATATTTGGTCATATTGTCAAGATTGGTCTTCTTCTTATCCTCAATGGTCCACTCGGACCGGTGTTTTTCCACCAACTATGGAGCACCCTTAGAAATTGCAATAGATGTGTTTGCTTTATGAACCATCGGTGATGATATATCACATGTCATCTTCTTATGCAGATAAATGTGGTTGCATACGAATTTTCCAACTATCATAATCTTCTTTAGAAAACATTAGAATCTTGTTGATATATGCCATTTGAGTTTATGTATATCAGAGGTCGAGAAAAACTCTTTCTGATAACACTTCTTAGAATCGGGTATGTGTTTAAAGGGAAATGAATAAACACTTTAAATTTCTTTAAAACACTACCAAATTATGTAATTGGTCTTGATGGGGTTATCTATACAAGACCTGATTTTCTCAACTCTTATGAAAAGGTCGGACTAGAATTAGTGCGGAAAAAGGTATGATGATTCTTATGAATATTATATAATCAAATATAGCAAATAAACAAGATAAGTAAATGCAATAAAGAAAATGACACAAGAAATTTATGGATGTTCGGAAACTCAAGCTCTTACGTCACCCCTTCTTCCACTTAGGAAATATTTCACTAGAAGACTTTGATTTTGCAATTCTTTGTAACAACTCAATTCAATCTTAGAACTTATCAACTGTGCTCAATTGATTGAAACACACAGTCCAACAACCAATACAACAAAAATGAAGTAAAGAAGTGAATCATCATATTCAAACTTTCGAACAAGTCTTCAAACGTTCTAGACAGACAAGTTAGAGTAGTTTGACAGAAGCCCTTGATGATCTAATAAATGATCTTTGATGCAAGGGTAGATGAGCTGTAGTTGATATCATAGTGATGAGTGCTCATAAATCTTTTCAGAGAATGCTTCGAGTGTGTAAAAAAATCTCGTAGTTGTTAAAGTTTTAGTCCCCGAAACTCTTCTTGTCATTCTCTATTTATAATATTTCTTGCATCTTCCCATTCAACGTTCAACTTTAGCTCATTAAATGGGTATTAATGCAAAAACATTGTTGTCGTCATCCTTTCCTAATTTGTCGTACAATTCAATTAATGAGCAATTTGACATTTATCAAATGTGATTGGAAACTGCCACCGACAGGAAAAGTTAACTAGCTCTGCGCTTAGACTTTTTAGGAAAACAATTTCATCTTCTGATATTTTGTTTGTCGTACATTATCAATCTATCAGCTTTTCTGATAAAGTAGGTGAGATACTTATAAAACATGTGGCTTGTATCTGAAGATGACTTTACTCAAGCGGTTATAGATGAACTTTGATATGGTGAACAGTCGAGTAATCCTTGTGCTACAAACTTGAAGACTTGAGCGTTTGAGTAGATTAAATACACTGCTGATAGTAAAACGGTTGGATAAGTTTGTATCTTAAGAACGACTTCTTCTGAATCTTCAGTGGGCGGTCGAGTACATGTAATACATTATAAAGGTAGTTTAATCTAATACAATAAGTTATTGTTTGTTCTAGTCATTTTGTCATATTCTATTTCGAAAAAATAAGCGTGTAAACAAACTATATAATTACTATATTAATGTTTAAATATTTCTTACTTGACCAATGAAGATTCTTAAATTTGTCGAAAATGGAAAATTATTATCATATTAGCTTCTTCGGAATTTTTCAAGGAAAAAATTTAAAGCATTTGATTATAAAAACAAAATACAATTGTAATTTTTATACAATGCGGCTGAAATTGAATAGCAAAAGGGACCATAATGGAAGATCAAATTAAAATATATTATAATGTTAAAAACCTATTTAAAATATAACAATAGAATAAATTATTATAATAAATAATAAATAAAGTATCGAGATTCTATTTATTTAATTGTTAATTTACTTTATTTTTTTATATTGGAATTAGCCAACCCGTTGCCTTTTTTCAGACATGTCAAAACGCCAGCCCGCCACCCGCAGCAACCCGCCATCAGGCGGGGCGGGGCTGGGCGGGCCAGCCCGTCATTTTCGCGGGCTTCTAAATGGCCAACCCAGCCCAACCCACCTTGGGCCGCGGGCTAAGCGGGCCGACCCGCTTATTTTTAACCCGTTTATTTTTTTTAAGCAAAAAATACTAAACAATATCGCAGTAAGCATAGAAGAAAAATATATTTTAGTCAAATAGTTTCATAAAATACTTAAAAACATTGAAATAAGAGAAATTAAGAAAGCATCAACATAATCCATAAAAAGTAAAGTGCTTAAACCAAACATGAAGATTGAGACATGGAAGAAAACAGAAAGTCGAGGAAAGAGAAGGTTGTAAATTTTAGAAAATATTATGTGTTCAACAATACACATAATTATCAAACCTCCGTCAAATCTACAAAATTTCGCTACAACTCGTCGGACTTCAAACAAAATCGCTCTTGGGTTCACAAACAACTGTTATACTTAAAAATTATTTTAAGATTTATGAATAAAATTTACAGAAATTTCTTCCCTTTAAGATTCATGAAGAAAATTTACAGAGATTCATATTTTACCAGAGTGAATGATGGAGGCGAGACCAAGGAGAAAAATAAGATAAGAGAGTGATGGAGGCGCATGAGACTTATTCTAATTTTTATATAAAACTTAAAACTTAGAAATATAAAAAATAAAATAAAATTATACCCTAATTTGGCGGGCCAACCCGCCCCATTTGGGCCCGACCCATCTTGGCCCGCAACCCAAACGGGCTCAGCCCATTTGGCCCGCCTCCAAACGGGCTGCTATTTTATCAACCCAATCCGCTCAATTTTTATAGCGGGACGGGACGGTCCGACAGGCCTGACCCAATTTGACAAGTCTACCCTTTTTATCTTAATTATACAAAAATCGAGAGTTTTTCAATTTATCAACGATAATAAAAATATATTTTTAGATATGTAAAAAAATTCAAAATTTAATAAAAAAATTTATTTATATTATTTTATCGTATTTGCGATAGTTTGAAAAATACAAAAGATTGGAAGAGTTTTAAAATTTATTAGTTATATTTTAAAAATTAAACCAATCATTAAATACTAATATTATAGTTATTTGTGATATAGAAATATTGGTGGACTATTAATGTGTATTACAAATATTAATCATTATGGCATGCAATTTTATAATTAATGTTCAATTCTCTTAATTATTGTCATAGGTTAGGTAAGAAGAATCATGCATGGAGGCATCTTAAATTAGAGTAAGTCTCTTGTGAGACGGTCTCACGAATATTTATCTGTGAGACGGATCAATCTTACCGATATTCACAATAAAAAGTAATAATCTTAGCATAAAACTAATATTTTTTCATGGATGACCCAAATAAGAGATCCGTCTCACAAAATACGACTCGTAAGACCGTCTCACACAAGTTTTTGCCCTTAAATTACTTCAATAGAGCATACTTGGTGGGTTAATTTGTGAATGGGAAATATGGAATATTAATATGTTCAATTTTCGTTTTGGAATTAAAATTAAAAGTGGACTTTCATACTTATTACTACTAAATATTTTACTTAATTAGTTGATAAATGTTTAATTTTTCATTGTAATTGGTAAATTTTTTATTTAATATAAAAGAGGGAAGAATAAGCAAGAACAAGTTTATAGAAAGTTTACATGAAAAATGGGAAAATATAACTTTAATAGCAAAAAATTGGAAGGTGAAGTATTATCTTGTGAGAAGTGAAAATACAACAATATTATAAGTTATGAGATAGATGAATAATCAATTATTATAAAGTTGTTGGCTATAAATGGGATGAGATACAAATCAAATAAGTTTGTGTAATTAAATTAGAATTAATTTCACAAAGATTAACACCATATTTTTGTTAATATTTTCATTTTTTGGTTATAATATCTAATCAATCGATTTGTGTAAGATGAGAACGTATGTGCTACATGTTAGTATATAAAACAACGATGATACTTTTTGTGTCTTACATTCATTAGAGGTGTTTGATGTTTGTTGGGAACATGGAAGATGACATTGGGATGTCTTAAAATAGAGAAGCTTGATTTAGTAAATACATACTTCATTTCAATTGTTTAATGTAGCTAGCTCATACAAGACTTGAAAATGCCCCACAGAAAACAGGTGTGTTCTTTCCAGAAACAAGAAAATATGTAACAATTCACCGCAAAGTTTTCACAACCTTGTAAATAAATGAACAATTAGTTGATTGATACTTACAAAAATTAGAGAAGTTACACACAAAATCTGAACTTTTTTAATGGAGGCAACCGCCCAGTTCACTCGATCCTCCACAACTTTCTCGAAAGATAGGTTGTGGGGTGTTGCTGCAGAGCAAGACTCGCAAAAAACTGCAGCAACCTGGTGCAGAAGAGGTTGAATGTTTCAGCCTAAGAAGCAAACTACATGTAATATGATACTTGCCGAAAAATGCTTCTCAGATCGTATTTCGACATGTTCACCGATGAGTCAACAACACAGCTCAGAAGGAAACGAAGAATGTACACTTTCTGAAATTTCAAATGTCGCCCGTGATGTTTCACGAGTACAAGTCTGGTGGGGTGCTTGAATTCTGTGATTCCCAAAGGCACCTGCATTCCGGCAAAGGATTCAAGTATATAGAGCCCTTTCTTGTTGACTTCTTTACTCGAGGCACCATTATACTCTTGCGATCACTTTCGGCAAGCATCAATTCCATATGATCCTTAAAAGAATCCCAACTGTAATCAAGAAAAGAGTACTATCTCAGTATACATACACAAGGTAGTGGCAGACGGCCATTCCTGTAGATCGAATTTTTGTCGCTGTGCTAAAAGCAACAATTAGTGATAATGATGTACTTCGATTTTTAACTGGAATGGCTGCTCATGTGCCACGGAGAGCCACAATAATGTTGCTTCCAAAAGTGCCTAACCCACTTGTCATTTGGAGAAAATGTGGCTTTTTAACTTGTTTACAAAGCTCAAAAATTCTGTGATGACTACCAAGAAATGCAAAAACATAGGTTAGCAGAGTCTTTTGCACTTAATTTCCAATTTTCAGTTTCGTTTTTCATACAATCTACAAATGAGTTGTGTCAAACTTGAACAGAACTTGGCGAGGACAAGGAGATTACCTTATGCTTGTGTTTTGTACTATGACTACGAGTTTGGTTTTGTCCGGCGTGATAGTTTTAGCATGTCCATTGTAGAGGAACCTTCTGTGGCCCATCAAAAAATGAGGGAAGTTTCCGCCATGAGTGGTTACAAAAACTTCACTTGACAGGCATACCATGTAGTCCAACGCAGCTAGGCGCGAAGAAAATCCCTGACAATATAAAAAGGGTTATAAATGAGTTGTCCAAGAAATCAATCTTGATTGCTATATTATCAAATGATACTTCGTGGTTTGGAGGTTATTATTCGACAAACAAGAATGCGTATAGAGGCATTATAAGGGTTATGATCCTTTTCATCTCTATATTGGTAAATTGTAATAACTTGTAATTGATGATGATGATATGTTTAAGCAGTCCAAAACATATTTCAATGTTATGCCCACATATACAATTATATTGCTCCATAGGCCAACAGTTGAGCAGCATTAATATAATCTTGCAGCAGAACAATGGAAATTATCGTGTTCCCAAACAAGAACTAAGGTACAGTTTTCCAGTGTAAGCTTTAGAGAATAGCATGCAAGAACCTGAGATATTTACCTGGAATGCATTAAGCTCATCTGCTGTTACAAGAGATTCCTTAGTCTGTAGGAGAGGAAACATTTTCCGAAGAGGCTCTAAGTTTCTCTCCGCGTTGTAAATTTTTCCAGAGGCAAGATAAATTGGGGTCTCATTCGAAAATCCCATACCCCTTAGCATCATTCCAACCTATGCTGACAGAAAAAATAAACCAAAAGAAACTGGGGAAGAATTTTCAAAAAAATATAAGCAAGCAATAACCACTAGAAAATTTGGGGGGCATCAGATTTAGAAAGCAAGAGTCAACCTCCAATGGGGTCATGGGGCACCTTCCATTGATGCGGTTAAGTTCAGGTTCAAAAACTCGGTTTTTACGTTTGAACTTTTTCCCCCACCCCTTTTCACGTATTGCATCCATTTCAGATTTTTCAGCTTCCCCTCCATCATACTCGCAACACGAGAAGGCCACCATGTCCTACACATGAAAGGCATAATATGAAGGTCTGGATAAACAATATATAAATATTAAATTAAAAATAGTAAAATTTCGACAAACATTTTCATTTATTAAAAAAACTAATATAACCTCTTCGAATCGGATATGAACTGAAACATACTTCCCGCCAGCTGCCAAGCTCTTACTAGTCATTCTGCTCACTATCTCTCTTGCAAGATTCAGTATGGTTGAAGAGAATCTAAGAGCTTTGTAGTTTGCCAAGCATCTCAAATATTGAATATGAGGTGGAATGCTTGTGGCTAATCGGTTTGCAAAAGGAGAAATTCGAATGACCCTGCACAATAAAAAATAGATAAAATTTAGGAATCAAGCTTATCTTGATTATTCTCCATTAGGAAAAGGCATCTACTTCATACCTGTTTTCTTGCAGGACAGGATAAACCTCATCCAAATAATACCGAGCGGATGCCCAAGAATAGACTCGAAAATTTGGTATATCACTGATGTTAAAGTCATAACTCTCTATCAAATCTTTAGGAAGATCACGAACCACCGTAACATAATCTTCAAGTGTGGATATAAAGTGATCCTCATCATAAATATCAGCAAACACACTGTAAAGTATCAAAGAGAGGAAGTAAAAATACAGCACTTGAAGCACATATTAATTGTTAAGTCTATACAGTTCTAAACAAGAAGTTGGTGCAAAGGATGAGACATTATTGATCACACACTCTTGTTTCATCAAACGTTTGGTTCACCGTTCAAGTTGTACAAAGGATTAAAACTGTTAATAATTATATTATCCATATATATGGATTTATATTCTATATATTATACATCCTTCTTTATCACATCCAACGAGCCAAACGATGTCTAAATTAATACTTGCCTCGGATCCTTCCAAATATTGTGTAGATCAAAGCGAGGAATGACTAGTGTTGCATTCAAGAGTCCAGCCACGGCCACTGCATTGCAAATCTGCAGCACAATTACAGTAATAAACTAAATGAAACGAGTGTAAGAAAAAGCAGCCAGGAACATTTATCCTGCTGATAAGTACAATTTCCACAGACTATTCGAAAATTACAGTTTCTAACTTGCTATATTGATACGAACTGTTACGATTTAGCACAATCTTGAGCTGTCCATTCCCGATAGAATTTAAACGGTGACAACCAACCACATAAACTATTCTCAAACAAAAATAAATTGATCTTCCCACTGATAAGAAATTGCTAGTTTCGAAGTGACAGGCAAAACCATTATTTTGTACATGTGTATTCGTAAAATTATATAAGCTTCAAGAAAATATAAGAGGGGTGGAAGGGACCATTCCTATTAGCCCACCTCTGGCTACGCCACCAGTTTTGATGATTTAAAATTATCATCCCTTTTCACCTCTAACAATTCTTACTTCAACTTCTAGACGCTGGCAAATTGAATTAATAAGAACTCGAGTTTCTGATTGGCTTGAATCTAAACTTAATACCGATGCACGTTGTTGGTTCAGGCCACCATTAGCATCCACAATCAGATATCGTTGAAGCTCCGAGGACACTGAAAATTTTTAAAAAGGAAGTCATTTTAAGGATACAAGTAGAGCTGAGAATGCCTCTTAAACTTTATATAACATGTTTCAGCCCATAACCTTCTATTTTCTAACCGCTAAAGTAACATTATATTTGCAACTATAACTAAGAAGCAGAATGAAATGCCGGAAAACTCTGGAACAGATATCAATAAACTAGATACTCATACCGGGTTGCAGGCGAGCAGTAGCATTGGAGCAAGGTTTCTGCTCTTTCCCCTTCCTTTTGTACCTCCACAGATTGTCTAGCTACAAAAGATGGTTTGCATAGTAAATATCAATACGTGAAACGCTTCTTTCCACAAAAAATCAAGTTCATTAAATAAAGAATCAGCATCCTGACATTTGATACAGATCTAATTATTAAAAGGCATTATTATCAATGGAAAATTTCATTTACCTGATTCCCTCCTAACCTTTAATGAGTCATTCCAATAAAATATGTTTTATTTTATCAAGTTCACGGATCCCATTAACATTCTTCTCATTTACTTTCTGAGATTGAAGTACAGCTTAATGCTTTACTCTTTTATGAAGCTAAAATCCGACGGGTGAAATTTGACATTGGTTAAATTAACATAAACATAAAAAACAATAACCAAAAAAAAAAAAAAACCAAGCCCATGTAATCAAGAAAAGATTAAAAAAATCCCATGTGCAAACCTCAACCGTAGAAGCATTATCAGCCTGAATTTCCGGCCATAGTTTCGAAAAAAGCTCGTGGCTGCGATACAGTGATCCCGGAGGCAGCGGCGGAGGAGGGTTCAGGATAGTCAGCAACGGTCTTGCACAGAGTGTGAGGCCGACAATGTACAGCACCGTCAAGAGAAGAAGGTACCTACGGTGGAAAACACCGGGAAATATCAAGTAGAAGACCCCCCCACGCCGACGGTGATTACAGTGGACATGAAGCTTCCGGCGGCTGTTTGCCGCTGTGGGTTGTTCAGGGCTACAGTACTTATAACAATGGCTGCCATTTGCAGGCTTTGAAGCCATGCAGGGCTGGATTTTCTTGCAAAATATTGGATCTTTGAGCAGTTCAATGGCGGTGGAGACGTGGGATTTGAGTTTTGTACGATGATTTTTTAAGGAAATGGCATAAACAGTGGGAAAGTGAACGAGAGAGAGCCAAGAACGTAGGAAATGGGGTTCAGTACGTTCTTTTCAAGAGTAGTGCACATCGATTAGGACCATTTCGATTTGGTGAAATATTGAAATTATCAATTTCGGTTTAATTTTTTTATTCGAGATGGAGATAAAGTGTGTTGGTTGTAATAATAGTTTTAGCTAGTTATTTTTGTTAGGTATAACAATCGAGACGTTGTGCTTGAGTTATTTTATATTTTAAAATATTTGATTGTATTGTTATCACTGGCTATATTTTTGTTAAATGACACACACTCAGTCAAGTCACGAGTTCGATTCTCATTGATTGCAAGGAATGGAATCATTGAGCTGAAGATTGTTGGTGCAATAACTGTATCCGCTAAGTATAGCAATCGAAACATGATGTTTGAGTTGATGTACGATTTAAAAGATTTCATTGTGCTTTTTTCCAATATTTTTTTTCTAAATCTTGAATCAAGAATAAAACATTTATTTGGATAAATGTTTAGATTCAGGGTCGGGTCAATTCAGTTTTGGGGTTGATTGAGTAGACCCCCTTGAATCCTATAATAACTTTATCTGGTGATTTAGTTCTTTTCACCTCGACCCGATTAATAAAATATATTATTTTTTATATCAAAAATATTATTTTTAATTGTAGATATAGATCGTATCAACCCGTCTCACGAATATAAATATGTGAGACTATATCATAAGAGACATATTCATTACCCAACGAGTTTAACTTTTAGCTTTTACTATTTAAAAGATGAGGGGAACATGACAAGTCCTTAGGAATTGAAATAAGAGAACAAACGGAGAATCGAGGAAACAAAAATAATTTAGAACTCGTATAACACATATACACACACCGGCTTATAAATTCATAATCCATCAATCTATATTATATTATTTTGTCATGCAATAATTTTCACCCTTTTGAGAGTATTATACGCATCGATACAGTCTTTTATAGTTCAAAATATTACGATTCATTGTTACATATTGCTAAGATTTTTTTAAAAAACGATAAGCACTTGGTTTTACAATTGATATTAGAGCTAAAAAAATCACGTGTTTAGTTAGAATAGAATTTTTGTACAATAATTGTATTTTTTAATATAAAAAACNGAAAAGAATGTCCCTTATCCGTAGCTCGAGGCTCCAGCTGCAAACTTGCTTTGTGCCTCAATCTCCGCCGG
Organism: Primulina huaijiensis; assembly: GCF_012295235.1. Taxonomy (NCBI): domain Eukaryota; kingdom Viridiplantae; phylum Streptophyta; class Magnoliopsida; order Lamiales; family Gesneriaceae; genus Primulina; species Primulina huaijiensis. The sequence goes on from NC_133323.1 coordinate 19,686,461, forward strand.
GATTGTTTGATATTTAGAATTCCAGCCAACAATTATTATTATTATTATTACTATTATTATTATTAAAAAATTGATTTCTAAAAAAAAAAATTGGATTAAGTAATTATTATAACAACTCTTGAAGTCATATATATGGATATATTTATTTTATTTGATGGACAATTTAAATATAATATGGCATTGAATTATAAAATAAAACCAAATTGACGATAAAAAATAATTGTAAAAACTGTTGTATATTTTAAATTCGAATTATATGTAATGGGTTTCTTCTTTTAATGCAACCAGTGCTTTAGAGAATTTAAGCTTTGATTTCAAATTATGAAACCCACTTTTGTGTTTTCTTTTTCAAAATTAATTAATTGATGGGAATGGGTCTAATCTAGGGACTAAACAAATCAAATCGGTTCGCGAGTTTTTCGAGTCAATTTGATAAATATTTGATTCATATATATTCGAATTTAACAAACTCGAGTTGAACACGTTCGAAATTTTTTCGACCTGAAATTAGTTCGATTGCTCGAGTGCTACTCGTGAGCCTTACTATTTTATTAATATAATATGATAATATATTAAATATATATATATTACATTTCGAGTCTTTCGGACGTTTTGAGTTTTCGAATTTTCATTCTGGAACATTAATATCCGAACAATAGTTCAAATATTTAGTGCCGAACTCTAACTCAAATTTGCTTTCGAGCCGAACTCGAGCCAATTTTCTTTTGTTCGATAGACGTTCACAAATCGCTCGCGAGTTTTAATATTTTATTAATCTAATATAATTATATATTAAATACATTTCGAGTCTTTTGGATGTTTCGAGATTTTAAATATTCATTCTCGAACCTTACGATCCGAGCGATAGTATGAATAGCTCACAAATATGTTTAAAGATTTCGAACATAGCTCGAACTCAAATTTCTTTTCCAGCCGAACTCGATAATTTTTTTTTAAAAATAAATTCAAATTTCAAATCGAGCTCGAACTCGAATATACTTAATTCGAGTCGAATTCAAATTTTAAATTTTTATTAATATTTGGTTAGATTCGATTTATTTACATCCTAATGTAATTTCAACCCATATTAATCGAGGACATCAAGACGACGTTCGATTACTCGATATTTGTTTCCATGGTTAATGAGATGTTTGAATATGACGTCCATACCACAACAATATTGTCAATGTCAATATAGCAACTGTTAATAATTTTAGTTGTCAAATCAGAATTGTCATATTTTATAAGAGAGTTGTCATATCTTTTAAATACAATATAAGATATCTATAGTTTTCTAATAAAAATCTCCTTAATATTGAGTTAAATTATATTAATTATTTTAAATGTAAGTTTAATATGTAAGTATTTATAAATAAATATTTATATTTTAAATATTGCTATTGAATAGAGAATAACTCAATATTTACCTACCCAAAAACTTCATGGGGATGTTATATAAAGGGTTTTTTTTAAAAATATTATAAATTAGTAAAACAATTGTAAAAATGTTGCAAATTGTAAAAGTTTGTAAAAGTAGTACAATCCGGGACTTACTGTCCCGGATTCAAATTTTTTATTATTATTTTTTTTAATTTAAAAAAAAAAATAAAAGGGATATTGACGATTGATTGAGCAAAACCGTCGCTATTGGCGACGGTTTAACAAAATCCGTCGCTATTGGCGACGGTTTTAACAAAACCCGCCGCTATTGGCGACTGTGTAAATTAACACCGTCGCTATTGGCGACGGTTTAAACACACACCGTCGCTATTTGCGACAATTTAAAACACACCGTCGCTATTTGCGACAATTTTTTTAAAACCGTCGCTACGACACGGATTCACTCAATCCGTGACAGTCTGCCACGGATTCTGAGTCCGTGGCAGAAAATCACGGATTCAATATCCGTGCGCTGCGGAGCAAATTTCTTTCTTTCGATCACCGAACATCGAACATTTTTTCCAGCACCGGTCTTCAGACTTTTCTATTTAAAATTATTAGCGTAAGTCTTCTGCATTTTTCAGAATATTAAGAGGTTTTNAATTATATTTACTTGATGTAATATTATATCTACAACAATTACAATAATTATATTTACGTGATATAATATTACAATAATTACAATAATTATATTTACGTGATATAATAATAAAAACTATACTTAATTTAATACTATTAGTCTTGCGGATTTTCTTAATATATAATTATATTATACATAAAATTTCACGTAAATATAAAGTCCGTAATTTATATTCATATTATAATTCCAATAAAACAATTAATATTATAATTATTGTAATTAAATTAAATATAGTTATTATTATTGTTACTTAAAACTACTAGGTTTAATTAAGTATAGTTTTTATTATAATATCACGTAAATATAATTATTGTAATTATTGTAATTGTTGTAGATATATTATTACATCAAGTAAATATAATTATTGTAATTAAACTAAGTATAGTTAGTAAATATTGTAGATATAATATTATATCACGTAATTAAATATAACTATTGTAATAATTGTAATTAGTGTAGATATAATATTATATCACGTAAATATAATTATTATAATTAAATTAAGTATAATTGTTATTATTCCAAAAATTGTAAATTACAGTATTACTATTTCAATAATACAATTAATATTATAACTATTGTTATTACTTAAAACTAGTATAATGAACGAACAATATAAAATACTAAACAAAAAAAAAAGTTACCTCCTAATATTCTGAAAAATACAGAAGACTTAAGCTAATAATTAAATAGAAAAGTCTGAAGACCGGTGCTGGAAAGAATGTTCGATGTTCGGTGATGAAAGAAAGAATTTTGCTCCTAAGCTTTATTGAATCCGTGATTTTGTGCCACGGACTCAGAATATGGCGACGGGTTTTAATATAATCGTCGCAAATAACGACGATGTGTGTTTAAACCGTCGCCACTAGCGACGGTGTGTGATTAAACTGTCGCCAATAGCAACGGTTTCTTTAAACTGTCGCCAATAGCGACGGTTTGCACATTCAATCGCGGATAGCCCTTTTATTTTTTTAAAAAAAAAGTTAAAAAAAAATAATAAAAAATTTGAATCCGGGACAGTAAGTCCCGGATTGTACTACTTTTACAAACTTTTACAATTTGCAACATTTTTACAATTGTTTTATTAATTTATAATATTTTAAAAAAAAAACCGTTATATAAATGTATTAATATTATTTTTCATAATTAAAAGTACATAGTGAAAATCCTGTGTCCATGATACTCAACGTCTAAATAGACCTCTTATATTATTTATCCCTTTGAAATACTATTTATTTGACATGTTTGAGAATTTAAAACTAATTTTTTTGTTAAAATAATATACAAAGAAACAATAGCATTTATAAAAATTTATCTTCCTAAAAATCATATTAAAGACAACCCAAAACATAAAATAAAATCATTTCTATCTATGTTTATTTCTTTAATTAGTTAAAATGTGTTCCCCGAATTCATTTTGAAGTTATTCACTTCAAACAGACACATATAGTTTTGACATGATGTTCATCCACCGTACTAGCCATTCAGTCCACCAATGAGATGATATTCATATATTAGATGTGATGAATAATATTCAAATTATTCATCCAATAGATGAGTACCACATTATTTATGAGCATGATGGGTGAACTGCATAT